>NW_025210215.1:0-18778 GCF_004010195.1 Chiloscyllium plagiosum
ATATGTATAAAGTGTATCGTATGCGTCCGTACACACAGTAATGTGTATAAAATGTATTGCATTTGTCCTTACACATGGTAACATGTATAAATTGTATCATGTGTGTCCTTACACACAGTAATGTGTATAACATGTATCACGTGTGTATCGTTACACACAGTAATGTGTATAAAGTGTAGGACGTGTGTCCTTACACACAGTAAAGTGGTTAAAGTGTATTATGTGTGTCCTTACACACAGTAATGTGTACAAAGTGTAGCACGTGTGTCCTTACACACAGTAATGTACATAAAGTGTATTATGTGTGTCCTTACCCACAGTAATGTGTATAAAGTGTATCACGTGTGTCCTTACACACAATGTCAATAAAGTGTGTCACGTGTGCCTTACACACAGTAAAGTGTAGAAAGTGTATCATGTGTGTTCTGACACACAGTAATGTGTATGAAGTGTATCGTGTGTGTCCTTACACACCGTAACATGCATAAAGTGCATCACATTTGTCCTTGACACAGTAATGTGTATAAAGTGTATTACGCATCTCCTCACACACAGGAATGTTTATAAGGTGTATCGCATGTATCCTTACACACAGTAATGTGTATGAAGTGTATTGTGTGTATCCTTACACACCATAACATGCCTAAAGTGTATCATATACGTCCTTACACACAGTAATGTGTATAAAGTATATCACGTGTGTCCTTACACACAGTAATGTGTATAAAGTGTATCACGTGTGTCCTTACTCACAGTAATGTGTATAAAGTGTATCACGTGTGTCCTTACACACAGTAATGTATATAAAGTGTGTCACGTGTGCCTTTCACACAGTAAAGTGTAGAAAGTGTATCATGTGTGTCCTGACACACAGTAATGTGTATGAAGTGTATCACGTGTGTCCTTACACACCGTAACGTGCATAAAGTATATCGTGTGCATCCCTACACACAGTAATGTGTATAAAATGTGTTGCATGTGTCCTTACACATGGTATCATGTATAAATTGTATCACGTGCGTCCTTACACACAGTAATGTGTACAAAGAGTATCACGTGTGTTCTTGCACACATTAATGTGTATAAGGTGTATCACATGTGTATCCTTACACACAGTAAAGTGTATAACGTGTATCACGTGTGTCCTTACACACAGTAAAGTGTATAAAGTGTATTATGTGTGTCCTTACACTCAGTTATGTGTATAAAGTGTATCACTTGTGTCCTTACACAGAGTAATATGTATAAAGTGTATTGCGTGTGTCCTTACACACAATAATGTGTATAAAGTGTATCGTATGTGTCCTTGCACACCATAATATATATAAAGTGTTTCATGTGTGTCCTTACACACAGTAATGTGTATAATCTATATCACATGTGTCCTTATACACAGTAATGTGTATAAAGTGTATCACGTGTCTTCTCACACACAGAAATATGTATAAGGTGTATCGCGTGTGTCCTTACACACAGTAATATGCATAAAGTGTATCTTGTGTATCCTAACACACAGTAATGTGTATAAAGTGTTTCATGTGCGTCCTTACACACAGGAATGGTTATAAAGTGTATCACATGTGTCCTTACGCACAGTGATGTGTATAAAATGTATGGCGTGTGTCCTTACACACAGTAAAGTGTATAAAGTGTATCATATGTGTCCTTACGCACAGTAATGTGTATAAAATGTATCACTTGTATCCTTGCACACATTAATTTGTATAAAATGTATCACATGTATCCTTGCCCACACTAATGTATATAAACTGTATCACGTGTGTCCTTATATACAGGAATGTTTATAAAGTGTTTCATGTGTGTCCTTACACACAGTAATGTGTATAAAGTGTATCACATGTGTCCTTTCACACAGTCACGTGTATACTGTGACTGGTATGTGTCTTTACACACAGTAATGTGTATAAAGTGCATCGTGTGTGTCCTTACACACAGTAATGTGTATAACGCGTATTGCGAGTGTCCTTGCAGACAGTAACGTGTATAAAGTGTACCACGTGTGTCCTTACACACAATATTGTGTATAAAGTGTATTGTGCCGGTCCTTACACACAGTAGTGTGTATAAAGTGTCTCGTGTGTATCGTTACACACAGTAATATGTATAGAGTGTATCACGTGTATCCTTACGCACAGTAATGTGTATAAAGTGTATCGTCAGTGTCCTTACCTGCAGTAAAGTGTATTATGCTTGTCCTTACACACAGTAACATGTATAAACTGTATCATATGTATCCTTATATACAGTAACGTGCATAAAGTGTATCACAATGGTTCTTACACACAGTAATGTGTATAAAGTGTATCACATGTGTCCTTACACACAGTAAAGAGTATAAAGTGTATGGCGTGTGTCCTTACACACAGAAACGTGTATAAAGTGTATCGGATGTGTTCTTACACACAATAATGTGTATAAAGTGTATAAGGTGTATTGCATGGGTCCTTACACATGGTAACATGTGTAAAATGTATCACGTGTGTCCTTACACACAGTAATGTGTATAACGTGTATCACATGTGTCCTTGCATACAGTAAAGAGTATAAAGTGTATCAAGTGTGTCCTTATACACAGTAACGTGTATAAAATATATGGTGTGTGTCCTTACACACAGAAAAGTGTATAATGTGTATTACATGTGTCATTTCACACAATAATGTGTATAAAGTGTATCTTGTGTGTCCTTACACACAGTAATGTGTATAATGTGTATCACATCTTTCCTTACACACAGTAATGTGTATAAAATGTTTGCATGGGTCCTTACACATGGTAACGTGTGTAAAGTGTATCACGTGTGTCCTTACACATAGTAATGTGTATAAAGTGTATCACATGTGCCCTTACACACAGTAAAGAGTATAAAGTGTATCATGTGTGTCCTTACACACAGTAATGTGTATACAGTGAGTCACGTGCATCCTTACACGCAGTAATGTATATAAAATGTATAAAGTGTAGAAAGTGTATCATGTGTGTCCTGACACACAGTAATGTGTATGAAGTGTATCGTGTGTGTTCTTACACACCGTAACATGCATAAAGTGTATCGTGTGCATCTTTACACACAGTAATGTGTATAAAATGTATTGCATGTGTCTTTACACATGGTAACATGTATAAGTCGTATCACGTGGGTCCTTACACACAGTAATGTGTATAAAGTGTATTACGTATGTCCTTACACACAGTAAAGAGTATAAAGTGTATCACGTGAGTATCCTTACACACAGTAAAGTGTATAATATGTATCACATGTGTCCTTACACACAGTAATGTGTATAAAGTGTATCACATGTGTCCTTACACACAGTAAAGTGTATAAAGTATATTATGTGTGTCCTTGCACTCAGTTATGTGTATAAAGTGTATCACTTGTGTCCTTGCACACAGTAATATGTATAAAGTGTATCGCGTGTGTATCCTTATACACAGTTAAGTGTATAAAGTGTATCGCGTGTGTCCTTACACACAATAATGTGTATAAAGTGTTTCATGTGCGTCCTTGCACACAGTAATGTGTATAAAGTGTTTCATGTGCGTCCTTGCACACAGTAATGTGTATAATGCGTATCACGTCTCTCCTTACACACAGTAATGTGTATAAGGTGTATCACGTCTCTCTTTACACACAATAATGTGTATATGGTGTATCGTTTGTGTCCTTACACACAATAATGTGTATAAAGTGGATTGCATGTGTCCTTACACATGGTAACGTGTATAAATTGTATCACGTGCGTCCTTACACACAGTAATGTGTACAAAGAGTATCACGTGTGTCCTTGCACACGGTAATGTATATAAGGTGTATCACGTGTGTTTCCTTACACACAGTAAAGTGTATAAAGTGTATTATGTGTGTCCTTACACACAATAATGTGAATAAAGTGTATCATTTGCGTCCTTACACACAGTAATGTGTATAATGTGTATCACGTCTCTCCTTACACACAGTAATGTGTATAAAATGTATCACATGTGTCCTTACACACAGTAATGTGTATAAAGTGTATCACGTGTGTCCTTACACACAGTAAAGTGTATAAAGTATATTATGTGTGTCCTTACACTCAGTTATGTGTATAAAGTGTATCACTTGTGTCCTTGCACACAGTAATATGTATAAAGTGTATCGCGTGTGTATCCTTATACACAGTTAAGTGTATAAAGTGTTTCGCGTGTGTCCTTACACACAATAATGTGTATAAAGTGTTTCATGTGCGTCCTTGCACACAGTAATGTGTATAATGCGTATCACGTCTCTCCTTACACACAGTAATGTGTATAAGGTGTATCACATCTCTCTTTACACACAATAATGTGTATATGGTGTATCGTTTGTGTCCTTGCACACAATAATGTGTATAAAGTGGATTGCATGTGTCCTTACACATGGTAACGTGTATAAATTGTATAACGTGCGTCCTTACACACAGTAATGTGTACAAAGAGTATCACGTGTGTCCTTGCACATGGTAATGTATATAAGGTGTATCACGTGTGTTTCCTTACACACAGTAAAGTGTATAAAGTGTATCACGTGTGTCCTTACACACAGTAATGTGTATAAAGTGTATTATGTGTTTCCTTACACACAATAATGTGAATAAAGTGTATCATTTGCGTCCTTACACACAGTAATGTGTATAATGTGTATCACGTCTCTCCTTACACACAGTAATGTGTATAAAGTGTATCACGTGTGTCCTTGCACGCAGTAACATATATAAAGTGTTTCATGTGTGTCCTTACACACAGTAATGTGTATAAAGTGTATTATGTGTGTCCTTACACACTATATGTGTATAATGTGTATCATGTGTGTCCTTACACACAGTAATATGTATAAAGTGTATTGCACGTGCCCTTACACATGGTAAGGTGTATAAACTGTATCACATTTGTCCTTGACACAGTAATGTGTATAAAGTGTTTCACGTGGGTATCCTTACACACAGCAAAGGAGGCTCCCAAGCACTGAGGATGTCACCTAGACGGGGGACGAAGCGTCTGCAACACAAATTCCCAGCTCGGCGAACAGAACCACAACAGTAATGTATATAAAGTGTATGGCGTGCGCCTTACACACAGTAAAGTGTAGAAAGTGTATTGTGTATGTCCTTACACACTGTAACATGCATAACGTGTATCGTGTGCATCCTTACACACAATCATGTGTATAAAGTGTATCATGTGTCTCCTCACACACAGAAATGTGTATAAGGTGTATCGCGTGTGTCCTTACACACAGTAATGTGTATAAAGTGTTTCATGTGTGTCCTTACACACAGTAATGTGTATAAAGTGTATCGTGTGTATCCTTAGGCACAGTAATGTGTATAATGTGTATCACACCTCTCCTTACACACAGTAATGTGTATAAAGTGTATCACTTGTATCCTTGCACACATTAATGTGTATAAAATACATCACGTGTATCCTTACACACACTAATGTGTATAAAATGTATCACGTGTATCCTTACACACACTAATGTGTATAAACTGTATCACATATGTCCTCATACACAGTAATGTGTATAAAGTGTATCACGTGTGATTTACACACAGTAAAGTGTAGAAAGTGTATCATATATGTCCTTACACACAGTAATGTGTATAAAGTGTATCACGTGCGTCCTTACACACAGTCACACGTATAAAGTGAATGGTGTGTGTCTTTACACACAGTAATGTGTATAAAGTACATTGTGTGTGTCCGTATACACAGTAATGTGTATAAAGTGCATTGTGTGTGTCCTTATACACAGTAATGTGTATAAAGTGTATTGCATGTGTCCTTGCAGACTGTAATGCCTATAAAGTGTACCACATGTGTTCTTACGCACAATATTGTGTATAAAGTGTATCGTGTCGGTGCTTACACCCAGTAATGTGTATAAAGTGTCTCGTGTGTGTCGTTACACACAGTAATATGTATAAAGTGTGTCACGTATATCCTTACACACAGTAATGTGTATAAAGTGTATTGTCTGTGTCCTTACCTGCAGTGAAGTGTATTATGCATGTCCTTACACACAGTAGCATGTATAAACTGTATCACATGTGTCCTTACACACAGTAATGTGTATAAAGTGTATCACATGTGTTCTTACCCACAGTAAAGAGTAAAAAGTTTATCATGTGTGTCCTTACAAACAGTAATGTGTATAAAATGTATGGTGTGTGTCCTTTCACACAGAAAAGTGTATAAAGTGTGTCCTTACACACAATAATGTGTATAACGTGTATCGTGTGTGTCCTAACACACAGTAATGTGCATGAAGTGTCTCTTGTATGTCCTTGCACACACAAATGTATATAAAGTGTATCACATGTGTCCTTACACACAGTCACATATAGAAAGTGTATTGTGTATGTCCTTACACACCGTAACATGCATAACGTGTATCGTGTGCGTCCTTACGCACAGTCATGTGTATAAAGTGTATCACGTATCTCCTCACACACAGCAATGTGTATAAGGTGTATCGCGTGTGTCCTAACACACAGTAATGTGTATAAAGTGTTTCATGTGTGTCCTTACACACAGTAATGTGTATAAAGTGTATCATGTGTATCCTTACGCACATTAATGTGTATAATGCATTTCACATCTCTCTTTACACACAGTAATGTGTATAAAGTGTATCACTTGTATCCTTGTACACATTAATGTGTATAAAATGTATCACGTGTATCCTTACGCACATTAATGTGTATAAACTGTATCACATGTGTCCTCATACACAGTAATGTGTATAAAGTGTATCACGTGTGCTTTACTGTAAAGTGTAGAAAGTGTATGGTGTGTGTCCTTACACACAGTAATGCGTATAAAGTGTATCACGTGTGTCCTTACACACAGTCACATGTATAAAGTGAATGGTGTGTGTCTTTACACACAGTAATGTGTATAAAGTACATTGTGTGTGTCTTTACACACAGTAAAGTGTATAAAGTACATTGTGTGTGTCCTTATACACTGTAATGTGTAAAAAGTGCATTGCGTGTGTCCTTGCAGACAGTAACGTGTATAAAGTGTACCACATGTGTCCTTATGCAAAATTTTGTGTATAAAGTGTATCTTGTCGGTGCTTACACGCAGTAATGTGTATAAAGTGTCTCGTGTGTGTCGATACACACAGTAATATATATAAAGTGTGTCAAGTATATCCTTACACACAGTAATGTGTATAAAGTGTATCGTCTGTGTCCTTACCTGCAGTGAAGTGTATTATGCATGTCCTTATGCACAGTAACATGTATAAACTGTATCACATGTGTCCTTACCCACAGTAATGTGTATAAAGTGTATCACATGTGTCCTTACACACAGTAAAGAGTATAAAGTGTATCATGTGTGTCCTTATAAACAGTAATGTGTATAAAATGTATGGTGTGTGTCCTTTCACACAGAAAAGTGTATAAAGTGTATTGCATGTGTCCTTACATGCAATCATGTGTATAAAGTGTATCGTGTGTGTCCTTACACACAGTCACGTGTATAAAGTGAATTGTGTCTGTCCTTACCCACAGTAATGTGTATAAAGTGTATCACATGTGTCCTTACACAGAGTAAAGAGTATAAAGTGTATCAAGTGTGTCCTTATACACAGTAACATGTATAAAATGTATGGTGTATGTCCTTACACACAGAAAAGTGTATAATGTGTATTACATGTGTCCTTACACACAACAATGTTTATAAAGTGTATCGTGTGAGTCCTTACACACAGTAACGTGTTTAAAGCGTATCACGTGTCCTTGCAGACAGTAACATACATAAAGTGTATCATGTGTATAAAGTGTATTATGTGTGTCTTTACACACTGTAATGTGTGTAAAGTGTATCACGTGTGTCCTTACACACAGTAATGTGTATAAAGTGTTTCATGTGAGGCCTATCACACAGTAAAGAGTATAAAGTGTATCATGTGTGTCCTTATACACAATAACGTGTATAAAATGTATGGTGTGTGTCTTTACATACAGTAATGTGTATAAAGTGTATTGCATGGGTCCTTACACATGGTACTGTGTGTAAAATGTATCACGTGCATCCTTACATACAGTAATGTGTATAAAGTGTATTATGTGTGTCCTTTCACACAGTAATGTGTATAACGTGTATCATGTGTGTCCTTACACACAGTAACGTGTTTAAAATGCATGGCGTGTGTCTTCACACACAAAAATGTGTGTAAAGCATATCGCATGTGTCCTTACACACAATAATGCTTATAAAGTGTATCATGTTGGTCCTTACATGCAGTAATGTGTATAAAGTGTCTCGTGTGTGTCGTTACACATGGTAATGTGTATAAAGTGTATGGTGTGTGTCCTTACGTGCAGTAAAGTGTATTATGCCTGTCCTTACACACCGTAATGTGTATAAACTGTAATACATGTATCCTTACGCCCAGTAATGTGTATAAAGTGCATCACATGTGTCCTTACACACAGTAATGTGTATAAAGTGTATCATGTGTGTCCTTATACACAGTAACATGTATAAAGTGTATGGTGTGTGTCCTTACACACAGAAAAGTGTATAAAGTGTATCGCGTGTGTCCTTACACACAATAATGTGTATAAAGTGTATCGTGTGTGTCCTTACACACAATAATGTGTATAAAGTGTATCGTGTGTGTCCTTACACACAGTAATGTGTATAAAGTGTATCGTGTGTGTCCTTACACACAGTAACGTGTTTAAAGTGTATCACGTGTGTCCTTGCAGACAGTAACATATATAAAGTGTATTATGTGTGTCCTTACACACAGTAATGTGTATAAAGTGTATTATGTGTGTCTTTACACACTGTAATGTGTGTAAAGTGTATCACGTGTGTCCTTACACACAGTAAAGAGTATAAAGTGTATCATGTGTGTCCTTATACACAGTAACGTGTATAAAATGTATGGTGTGTGTCCTTACACACAGAAAAGTGTATAAGGTGTATCGCATGTGTCCTTACACACAATAATGTATGTAAAGTGTATCGTGTGTGTCCTTACACACAGTAACATGTTTAAAGCGTATCAAGTGTGTCCTTGCAGACAGTAACATATATAAAGTGTATCATATGTGTCCTTACACACAGTTATGTGTATAAAGTGTACTATGTGTGTCTTTACACAGTGTAATGTGTATAATGTGTATCATGTGTGTCCTTACACACAGCAATGTGTATAAGGTGTATTGCATGGGTCCTTACACATGGTAATGTGTGTAAAGTGCATCACGTGTGTCCATACACACAGTAATGTGTATAAAGTGTATCATGTGTCTCCTTACACACAGTAAAGTGTATATAATGTATTATGTGTGTCCTTACACACAGTAATGTGCATAAAGTGTATCATGTGTGTCCTTACACACAGTAACGTGTATAAAATGTATGGTGTGTGTCCTTACACACAAAAAAGTGTGTAAAGCATAGCACGTGTCCTTACACACAATAATGTGTATAAAGTGTATTATGTGTGTTCTTACACACAGTAATGTGCTTAAAGTGTATCATGTGTGTCCTCACACACAGTAAAGTGTATAAAGTGTATCACGTGTGTCTTCACACACAGTAATGTGTATAAAATGCATTGTGTGTGTCCGTACACACAGTAATGTGTATTATGTGTGCCTTTACACACTGTAATGTATATAATGTGTACCATATGTGTAAAGTGTATTGCCTGTGTTCTTACACAAGGTAACGTGCATAAACTGTATCAAATTTATCCTTGACACAGTAATGTGTATAAAGTGTATCACGTGGGTTTCCTTACACACAGCAAAGTGTATTGTGTGTATCACGTGTGTCCTTGCACACAGTAGTGTATGTAAAGTATATCACGTGTGCCTTACACACAGTAAAGTGCAGAAAGTGTATTGTGTGCATCCTTACACACAGTAATGTGTATAACGTGTATCACATGTGTATTCTTACACAAAGTAACGTGTATAAAGTGTATCTCATGTGTCCTTACCCACAGTAATGTGTATAAAGTGTATCATGTGTCTTTACACTCAGTAATGTGTATTACGTGTATCACTTGTATCCTTGCACACATTAATGTAATAAAATATATCACATGTAGTCTTACACACACTAATGTGTATAAACTATATCACGTGTGTCCTTATACACAGTATTGTGTATAAAGTATATCACGTGTCTCCTCACGCACAGAAATGTCTATAAGGTGTATCGCGTGTGTCCTTGCACACAGTAATGTGTATAATGTGTTTCATGCGTGTCCTTACACAGAGTAATGTGTATAAAGTGTATCACGTCTCTCCTTACACACACTAATGTGTATAAACTGTATCACGTGTGTCCTTATACACAGTAACGTGTATGAAGTGTAGCACTGTGTCCTTACACACAGTAAAGTGTATAAGGTGTATCGTGTGTGTCTTTACACACAGTAATGTGTATAAAGTGTATCATGTGTGTCCTTACACACAGTAATGTGCATAAAATGTATCATGTGTATCCTTACACACATAATGTGCATAAAGTGTATTATGTGTGTCCTTACACACAGTAATGGTTATAAGGTGTATCACGTGTGTCCCTACACACAGTAACGTGTATAAAATGTATGGTGCGTGTTCATAGACATAGAAATGTGTATAAAGTGTATCACGTGTGGCCTTATGCACAGTGATGTGTATAATGTGTATCATGTCTCTCTTTATACACAGTAATGTCTCCTCACATACAGAAATGTGTATAAGGTGTATTGTGTGTGTCCTTACACACAGTAATGTGTATAAAGTGTTTCATGTGTGTCCTTACGCACAGTTATGTGCATAATATTTTTTGGGTGTGTCCTTACACACAGTAACGTGTATAAAGTGAATGGTGTGTGTCTTTACACACAGTAATGTGTATAAAGTGCACCATGTGTCCTTACACACAGTAACGTGTATAAAATGTACCACGTGTGTCCTTACACACAATATTCTGTATAAAGTGTATCATGTCGGTCCTTACACGCAGTAATGTGTATAAAGTGTCTCATGTGTGTCCTTACACATTGTAATATGTATAAAGTGTATCACATGTATAGTTACACACAGTAATGTGCATAAAGTGCATTGTCTGTGTCCTTACCCGCAGTAAAGTGTATTATGAGTGTCCTTACACACAGTAACGTGTATAAAGTGTATCACGTGTATGCACACATATTAATATGTAAAAAGTGTATCACATGTGTCCTTGCACACAGTAATGTGTATAAAGTGTATCTCGTGTGTCCTTACACACAGTAATGTGTATAAAGTGTATCTCGTGTGCCCTTACAGACAGTAAAGTGTATAAAGATTATCACGTGTGTCCTTACAGACAGTAACGTGTATCAAGTGTATCACGTGTCCTTACACAAAGTAAAGTGTATAAAGTGTATCTCGTGTGCCCTTACACACAGTAAAGTGTATAAAGATTATCACGTGTGTCCTTACAGACAGTAACGTGTATCAAGTGTATCACCTGTGTCCTCACACATAGTAATGTGTATAAAGTGTATTGCATGTGTCCTTACATATGTTAACGTGTGTAAAGTGTATCACGTGTGTCCTTGCACATAATAACGTCTATAAAGTGTCCTTACACACAGTAATGTGTATAAAGTGTATTATGTGTGTCCTTGCACACAGTAATGTGCATAAAGTGTATCTCGTGTGCCCTTACACACAGTAAAGTGTATAAACTGTATCACATGTGTCCTTACACACAGTAATGTGTATAAAGTGTATCACGTGTGTCCTTACACAAAGTAAAGTGTATAAAGTGTATCACGTGTGTCCTTACAGACAGTAAAGTGTATCAAGTGTATCACCTGTGTCCTCACACATAGTAATGTGTATAAAGTGTATCGTGTGTGTCCTTACACACAGTAATGTGTATAAAGTGTATTGCATGTGTCCTTACATATGTTAACGTGTGTAAAGTGTATCACGTGTTTCCTTGCGCATAATAACATCTATAAAGTGTCCTTACACACTGTAATGTGTATAAAGTGTATTATGTGTGTCCTTGCACACTGTAATGTGTATAATGTGTATCATCTGTGTCCTTACGCACAGTACTATGTATAAAGTGTATTGCATGTGCCCTTACACATGGTAACGTGTATAAACTGTATCACATTTATCCTTGACATAGTAATGTGTATAAAGTGTATCACGTGGGTTTCCTTATACACATCCAGGTGTATAAAGTGTATCACGTGTGTCCTTGCACACAGTAACGTTTATAAAGTGTACTGTGTGTGTGTCCTTTCACACAGTAATGTGTATAAAGTGTATCATGTGTGTCCTTACACACAGTAATGTGTATAAAGTGTATCATGTGTATTCTTACACACAGTAATGTGTATAAAGTGTTTCATGTATATCCTTGCGCACAGTAATGTGTAAAATGTTTATTGCGTGTGTCCTTACACACAGTAACGTGTATAAAGTGAATGGTGTGTGTCTTTACACACAGTAATGTGTATAAAGTGCATCGTGTCGGTCCTTACACACAGTAATGTGTATAAAGTGTCTCGTGTGTGTCCGTAATATGTATAAAGTGTATCACATGTATCGTTGCACACAGTAATGTGCATAAAGTGCATTGTCTGTGTCCTTACCCGCAGTAAAGTGTATTATGAGTGTCCTTACACACAGTAATGTGTATAAAGTGTATCACGCGTATGCACACATAGTAATATGTATAAAGTGTATCGTGTGTGTCCTTACACACAGTAATGTGTATAAAGTGTATCATATGTGTCCTTACTCACAGTAAGGTGTATAAAGTGTATCACGTGTGTCCTACCACGCAATAATGTATATAAAGTGTATCATGGGTGTCCATAAACACAGTAATGTGTGTAATGTGTATCACGTCTCTCCTTATGCGCAGTAATGTGTATAATGTGTATCACGTCTCTCCTTATGCGCAGTAATGTGTATAATGTGTATCACGTCTCTCCTTATGCGCAGTAATGTGTATAATGTGTATCACGTCTCTCCTTATGCGCAGTAATGTGTATAATGTGTATCACGTCTCTCCTTATGCGCAGTAATGTGTATAATGTGTGTGTGTGTCCGTAATATGTATAAAGTGTATCACATGTATCGTTGCACACAGTAATGTGCATAAAGTGCATTGTCTGTGTCCTTACCCGCAGTAAAGTGTATTATGAGTGTCCTTACACACAGTAACGTGTATAAAGTATATCACGCGTATGCACACATAGTAATATGTATAAAGTGTATCACGTGTCCTTACACACAGTGATGTGTATAAAGTGTATCACATGTGTCCTTATATACAGTAATGTGTATAAAATGTATCATGTGTGTCCTTACACACAGTAATGTATATAAAGTGTATCACATGTATCCTTACACACAGTAATGTGTATAAAGTGTATTGTGTGTCCTTACCACAGTAATGTGTATAAAGTGTATCACGTGTGTCCTTGCACACAGTAGCATATATAAAGTCTTTCATGTGTGTCCTTACACACAGAAATGTGTATAATGTGTATAAGATGTATTGCGTGTGTCCTTACACACAGTAATGTGTATAAAGTTTATCACGTGTGTCGTTACACACAGTAACGTGTATAAAGTGAATGGTGTGTGTCTTTACACACAGTAATGTGTATAAAGTGCATCGTGTGTGTCCTTACACACAGTAATGTGTATAAAGTGTACCACGTGTGTTCTTACACACAATATTGTGTATAAAGTGTCTCGTGTGTGTCCTTACACACAGTAATATGTATAAAGTGTATCACATGTATTGTTACACACAGTAATATGCATAAAGTGCATTGTCTGTGTCCTTACCCGCAGTAAAGTGTATTATGAGTGTCCTTACACACAGTAATGTGTATAAAGTGTATCACGCGTATGCAGACATAGTAATATGTATAAAGTGCATCGTGTGTGTCCTTACACACAGTAATGTGTATAAAGTGTATCACATGTGTCCTTACTCACAGTAAGGTGTATAAAGTGTATCACGTGTGCCCTCACACACAGTAAAGTGTATAAAGTGTATCACGTGTGTCCTACCACGCAATAATGTATATAAAGTGTATCATGTGTGTCCATAAACACAGTAATGTGTATAATGTGTATCACGTCTCTCCTTATGCGCAGTAATGTGTATAATGTGTATCACGTCTCTCCTTACATGCAGTAATGTGTATAAAGTGTATCATATGTATCCTTACACATAGTAATGTGTATAAAGTGCATTGTGTGTCCTTACACACAGTAATGTGTATAAAGTGTATCACGTGTGTCCTTGCACACAGTAACATATATAAAGTGTTTCATATGTGTCCTTACACACAGTAATGTGTATAAAGTGTATTATGTGTGTCTTTACACACTGTAATGTGTATAATGTGTATCATCTGTGTCCTTTCACACAGTAATGTGTATAAAATGTATTCTGCATGTCTTTACACACAGTAATGTGTATAATGTGTATCACGTCTCTCCTTACACACAGTAATGTGAATAAAATGGATCACTTGTATCCTTACACACACTAATGTGTATAAACTGTATCACGTGTGTCCTTATCCACAGTAACATGTAGAAAGTATATCACATGTCACCTCACACACAGAAATGTCTATGAGGCGTATCGCGTGTGTCTTTACACACAGTAATGTGTATAAAGTGTTTTATGTGTGTCCTTAGACACAGTAATGTGCATAAAGTGTGTCGTGTGTGTCCTTACACACAGTTATATCCAAAATGTCTATCACGTCTCTCCTTACACACACTAATGTGTTTAAACTGTAAGACATGTGTCCTTATACACAGTAATGTGTATTAAGTGTATCGTGTGTGTCCTTACACACCGTAATATGCATAAAGTGTATTGTGTGCATCCTTACACACAGTAATGTGTATAAAATGTATCACATGTATCCTTTCACACAGTAATGTGTATAAAGTGTATTGTGTATGTCCTTACTCACAGTAATGTGTATAAAGTGTATCATGTGTGTCCTTACACACAGTAATGTTTATAACGTGTATCATGTGTCTCCTTACACACAGTAATGTGTATAAAGTGTATCATGTGTATCCTTACACACAGTAATGTGTATAAAGTGTGTCTCCTGTGTCCTTTCACACAGTAAAGTGTATAAAGTGTATCACATATGTTCTTATACAAATTAACATGTATAAAGTGTATCTTGTGTATCCTTGCACACAGTAGTGTGTATAAAGTGTTTCATGTGTTTTCTTACTCACTGTAATGTGTACAAAGTGTATCACGTGTGTCCCTAGACACAGTAACGTGTATAAAGTGTATCATGTGTGTCTTTACACACAGTAAAGTATATAAAGTGTATCACGTGTACCCTTACACACAGTAACATGTGTACATTGTTTAAAGAATGGATCTATTAGAGATAGCATGGCTCTTAGCAGCGGAAGTCTTATCTCACAAACCTGATTGAGTTTTTTTGAGGAAGTGACGAGGATGATGGATGAGGGTAGGGCAGTGGATGGTGTCTACTTTGACTTTTACTGAAGAATTTGACAGGGTCCCTCATGATTGGCTGGACCAGAAGAATAAGTCACATGGGATCCATGGTAAGTTGGCAAGTTGCATACAAAGTTATCTTGGTTTTAGAAGACTGATGGTAATTGTGGAGGGGTGTTTTTTTTGACTGGGGGTCTGTGACCAGTGGTGTTCCGCAAGGATCAGTGCTGGGATCGCTGGTATTTGTAATTATATAAATAATTTGGATGAAAATGTCAGTGGTCTGATGAGTAAGTTTGCAGACAATATGAAAATTGGTGGAATTGTGGATCGTGAGGAAGGATATCAAAGGATCAGCTGTAAGAAATGGAGAAATGGCAGATGGAGTTTAATCCAGATAAGTGTGAGGTGATGCATTCTGGGAGGTCAAATCCAAGCGGAAAGTATACAGTAAAGGCAGGACCCTTAGGAGCATTGATATCCGGAGGGATCTTGGGGTACAAGCCCACAGCTCCCTGAAAGGGGCAGCACACGTGGGTAAGGTGGTAAAGAGGGCAAAACAGCATGTTTACCTTCATCAGGCAGGGCACTGAGTATACAAGGTGGCAGGTCACGTTACAGCTGTATAAAACATTACTGTGGCCACATTTGGAGTGTTGTGTGCAGTTCTGGTCCCCACACTATCGGAAGGATGTGGAAGTTTTGGAGAGACATGAACAGGCAGAGAATTCAGGGGTATGGACCATGTGCAGGCAGATGGGATTAGCTTAGAATGACATCATGGTCAGCACAGACATGGTGGGCCAAAGGGCCTGTTCCTGTTCTGTACTGTTCTATGTTCGGCCCATCAGGTCTGCACTGACCCTCTGAAGAGCATCCCATCCAAACCCACCATGCTCCCTCCCTCCCCCACCACCCACCCAACCCTGTAACCTTGCATTTCTACATCCCTGGGCACTATGGGCAATTTCCCACGGCCAATCAACCCGAACCTGCACATCCCTGGAAACTATGGGACCATTTAGCACGGCCAATCTACCCTAACCTGCACATCCCTGGGCACTATGGGACAATTTAGCACGGCCAATCCACCCTAACCTGCACCATCCCTGGGCACTATGGGACAATTTCCCATGGCCAATCCATCGTAACCTGCACATCCTTGGGCACTATGGGACAATTTAGCATGGCCAATCCACCCTAACCTGCACATCTTTGGACTGTGGGAGGAGACCGGAGCATCCGGACCCACAGTGACACGGAGAGAATGTGCAAACTCCAGGCTGGAATTGAACCTGGGTTCCTGGTGCTGTAAGGCAGCAGTGCTAACCATTGAGCCATGATGCTGCCCTACAATGTGACACGAACCCAGGCCCCGAGAACGTTATCTGCATCTCTAGCAATAATGCCACAAGGATATCGCCTCTGCTGGTGCGACTGGGAATTTGGTACATGTAGTGCGGGAGCCTTTGCCGGGACCAGTTTTAATCCTGAGACAACTTGCATCTGCTGCTTGGTCCATTCCCAGGGTCATGCTTTATTACCAGGTTTGAAAGTGGGAGGCTTTGGTGGCTTTATGTGATTCTGGCAATAGCTCACTGGGCTTAGAAAAGCTTTATGTTTGTGGGTTGGAACAAGTGTACTATAGACTCAATGTACTTCTTTTCTATCTTGTATCTCCCCTTGGTAATACCAATGCCCAGATAAGAGATCTGTGACTTCATAACCTGGGATTCTTAGGATTCAACTTTAACCTGAATGAGGAGATTAAGATTAGCATGCAGTCATCGAGATGTACAGCACAGAAACAGACCCTTCGGCCCAACCCGTTCATGCCAACCAGCTATCAAGACCTAATCTTGTCCCATTTGCTAGCATTTAGCCGATATCCCTCCAAACCCTTCCTATTCGTATACCCATCCAGATACCTTTCAAATGTTGCAATTGTACCAGCCTCCACCGCTTCCTCTGACAGCTCATTCCACACACGTACCACCCTCTGTGTGAAAACAATTACCCCTTAAATCCCTTTTATCTCTTTCCCCTCTCAACGTAAGCCTATGCCTTCTAGTTTGGACTCCCCTACCCTGGGAAAAGACCTTGACTGTTCACCCTGTTCATACAACACCAAGTTATAGTCCAATAGGTTTATTTGGGCAAATACCTGTTGGATTTTTAACATTGTACACCCCAGTCCAACACCGGCGTCTCCAAATCACCCTATTCGTGTCCCTCATAGAGTCATGCAGTGGGGCACCTCTGTACCTGGCCAATCTATTTCCGTCTCCCCCTATTTTGCTTCATATCAGGCTTGGGATTTACCCTTACCGGGTTCATCTCGCCAGCCTTGTTGGATTTGGCTCTTTCTAACCCCTGGAGCTCCTTTTCCCAAGCATTCTCTGGAACACCCATGCCTCCATGTGTGCATTATCAGCAGGGTCAAAATGATCACAGGCCTTTCTACCTTGTTCAGTAGCATATGGACTAGGGTCCAGGTCCAATCAGCCTGCAACATTGAGCTGGGGTTGGTCCAGCTGCCTGAAGACAGAGTGAATTGTGCTCTTAGGCTCCTGGCAAATGTGGTCAGCAGTTCCCCTTTCTGTTACCAACACCTATTTAGCCCGTCCACTCTATTGTGAACGACCGCAGTTAAAATGACAGTTTCCTTGAGTTCCCCTCTGTTTATGTTTTGCAGATGGGGCTAAGCAGAGAAGACTACAGGACTGAAGTGCATTAATGTCTCCTCAGGGTTATTCAGCGTGTGAAACGTTCTCTGTTGGTGCAAGTTGCCAAGAAGTGGATTTGAAAGCAGGGTTTGTTTTGGCTACCTCTGCCAGTTGTGCCACCGTGAATGGGGTGGTGTAGATAATATTGGCAGCCCCCACCCATCTCAGTGACTGGTGCGTTGTGGGTTAGCTGGGGCAGACAGAGCTCCATGGTTGTCGAGGATTTGGGTCCTTTGGGGAGGAGAAACATGGCTGAGGGTATGGAGGGTGTTGGGGTTACTTGTGGTAAGTCTTCTGCTGGCAAGAGAGGTTGGGGTCCCAATCCCTCCTGGTTCTCAGCGTGCCGACGTGCTTCCTCCTCTGTCATCTCCACCCATCTCAGGACTTGTCTCCTGTTCTGCCTCTGTAAAGGCACAGCATGTTCCGTCTCTGGACCACAAGGTGGGACTTTCACCAGGAAACCTCGTGCTGTGATGTGCAGAACAGTCTTTACTCTGTTGTTGTGCTTGGC
>NW_025210216.1:0-1343 GCF_004010195.1 Chiloscyllium plagiosum
CTGCGGGAATCAGCCTGCTCTCTCCCCCAACACTGCGGGAATCAGTCTGCTCACTCCCCCAACACTGCGGCAATTAGCCAACTAACTCCCGTAACACTGCGGGAATCAGCCTGATCACTCTTCCAACACTGCGGGATTCAGCCTGTTCACTCCCCCAACACTGCGGGGATCAGCCTCCTCACATCACCCAACACTGTGGGAATCAGCCTCCTCACATCACCCAATACCGCGGGAATCAGCCTGCTCACATCAACCTACACTGCGGGAATCAGCCTGCTCACTGCCCCAACATTCAATGAATCACCCTGCTCACTCCCCCAAAGCTGCGGGATTCAGCCTGCTCTCTCCCGCAACATTGCGTGAATCAGTCTGCTCACTCCCCTCAACACTGTGGGAATCAGCCTGCTAACTCCACAACATTGCGGGAATCAGTCTGCTCACTCCCCACAACACTGCGAGAATCAGTCTGCTCACTCCCCACAACACTGCAGGAATCAGCCTGATCACTCCCCACAACACTGCGGGAATCAGTCTGCTCACTCCCCACAACACTGCGGGCGTCAGTCTGCTCACTCCCCCAACACTGTGGGAATCAGCCTGCTCACTCCCCCAACACAGCGGGAATCAGTATGCTCACTCCCACAGCACTGCAGGCATTAGCCTGCTCACTCCCCCAACAATTTGAGAAACAGCCTATTCAATTTCCCAATACCGCGGCAATCAGTCTGCTCAATCCCCAAACTCTGTGGGGAACAGTCTGCTCAATTTCCCAACACTACGGCAATCAGCCTGCTCACTTCAAACAACACTGCGGGAATCAGTCTGCTCACTACCCCAGCACTACGGGAGTCAGCCTGCTCACTCCCCCAACACTGCGGGAATCAGTCTGCTAACTTCACCCAACACTTCAGGAATCAGCCTGCTCACTGCCCCAAAACTGCGGGAATCAGCCTGCTCACTCCCGCAACACTGGCGGAATCAGCCTGCTCACTCCCCCAACACTGTGGGAATCAGCCTGCTCACTCCCCCAACACTGCGGGAATCAGCCTCCTCACATCACCCAATACCGTGGGAATCAGCCTGCTCACATCAACCAACACGGCGGGAATCAGCCTCTTCACTCCCCCAACACTGCGGGAATCAGCCTCCTCACATCACCCAATACCGTGGGAATCAGCCTGCTCACATCAACCAACACGGCGGGAATCAGCCTCTTCACTCCCCCAACACTGCGGGAATCAGCCTCCTCACATCACCCAATACCGTGGGAATCAGCCTGCTCACATCAACCAACACGGCGGGAATCAGCCTCTTCACTCCCCCAACACTGCGGGAATCAGCCT
>NW_025210216.1:1385-3299 GCF_004010195.1 Chiloscyllium plagiosum
AGAAACAGCCTATTCAATTTCCCAATACCGCGGCAATCAGTCTGCTCAATCCCCAAACTCTGTGGGAAACAGTCTGCTCAATTTCCCAACACTACGGCAATCAGCCTGCTCACTTCAAACAACACTGCGGGAATCAGTCTGCTCACTACCCCAGCACTACGGGAATCAGTCTGCTCTCTCCCCCAACACTGCGGGCGTCAGTCTGCTCACTCCCACAACACTGTGGGAATCAGCCTGCTCTCTCCCCCCACACAGCGGGAATCAGTCTGCTCACTCCCCCAGCACTACTGGAATCAGACTGCTCACTCCCCAAATCCTGCGGGAATCAGCCTGTTCTCTCCCCCAACACTGCAGGCATTAGCCTGCTCACTCCCCCAACAATTTGAGAAACAGCCTATTCAATTTCCCAATACTGCGGCAATCAGTCTGCTCAATCCCCAAACTCTGTGGGAAACAGTCTGCTCAATTTCCCAACACTACGGGAATCAGCCTGCTCACTTCAAACAACACTGCGGGAATCAGTCTGCTTACTACCCCAGCACTACGGGAATCAGCCTGCTCACTCCCCCAACACTGCGGGAATCAGGCTGCTCACTTCACCCAACACAACACTGCGGGAATCAGTCTGCTCAATCCCCACAAGACTGCGGTAATCAGTCTGCTCTCTCCCCCAACACTGGCGGAACCAGCCTGCTCACTTCCCCAAACACTGAGGGAATCAGTCTGTTCACTCACCCAACACTGCGGGATTCAGCCTGCTCACTCCCCCAACACTGCAGGAATCAGTCTGCTCATTCCCTAACACTACAGGAATCAGCCTGCTAACTCCACAACATTGCGGGAATCAGTCTGCTCACTCCCCCAACACTGCGGGAATCAGCCTGCTCACTCCCCGCAACACTGCGGGAATCAGCCTGCTCACTCCCCACAACACTGCGGGAATCAGTCTGCTCACTCCCCACAACACTGCGGGAATTAGTCTGCTCACTCCCCACAACACTGCGGGAATCAGTCTGCTCAATCCCCACAAGACTGCGGTAATCAGTCTGCTCTCTCCCCCAACACAGCGGGTATCAGTCTGCTCACTCACCCAGCACTACCCGAATCAGCCAGCTCACTCCCCCAACAGTGTGGAAATCAGCCTGCTCACTCCCCCAACGCTGAGGGAATCTGGCTGCTCTCTCCCCAACACTGCAGGAATTAGCCTGCTCACTCCCCCAACGCTGAGGGAATCTGGCTGCTCACTCCCCAACACTGCGGGACTCAGCCTGCCCTCTACCCCAACACTGAAGGTATCAGCCTGCTCACTCCCCAAACACTGTGGAAAACAGTCTGCACACTTCACGCAACACTTCGGGAATCAGCCTCCTCATTCCCCAATACTGCGGGAATCAGCTTGCTCGCGCCCCAACCATTGCGGGAATCAGCCTGCTCACTCCCCAAACACTGTGGAAAACAGTCTGCACACTTCACGCAACACTTCGGGAATCAGCCTCCTCATTCCCCAATACTGCGGGAATCAGCTTGCTCGCGCCCCAACCATTGCGGGAATCAGCCTGCTCATTCCCCAACACTGCAGGAGTAACCTGCTCACTCCCCAACATTGCCGGAATCCATCTGCTCATTCCCCCTACATTGTGGGAATCAGCCGGCTCTCACCCTCAACACTGCAGGGATCAGACAACTCACACTCCCAACACTGCAGGAATCAGCCTGCTCACCCCCCCAACACTGCGGGAAACAGCCTGCTCAATTTCACAACACTGCAGGAATCAATCTGCTCACTCCCCCAACACTGCGTGTATTAGGCTGCTCTCTCCCCCAACACAGCGGGAATCAGCCTGGTCACTCACCGAAACCTTGTGGAATCAGCCTGGTCTCTCACCCAACACTACGGCACACAACCTACTCACT
>NW_025210216.1:4844-18779 GCF_004010195.1 Chiloscyllium plagiosum
GCTCACTCCCCCAACAGTGTGGGAATCAGCCTGCTCACTCCCCCAACAGTGTGGGAATCAGCCTGCTCATTCCCCAACACTGCAGGAGTAACCTGCTCACTCCCCAACATTGCCGGAATCCATCTGCTCACTCCCCCTACATTGTGGGAATCAGCCGGCTCTCACCCTCAACACTGCAGGGATCAGACAACTCACACTCCCAACACTGCAGGAATCAGCCTGCTCACCCCCCCAACACTGCGGGAAACAGCCTGCTCAATTTCACAACACTGCAGGAATCAATCTGCTCACTCCCCCAACACTGCGTGTGTCAGGCTGCTCTCTCCCGCAACACTGCGGGAATCAGCCTGGTCACTCTCCGAAACCTTGTGGAATCAGCCTGGTCTCTCACCCAACACTACGGCACACAACCTACTCACTACCCCAACACTGCGGGAATCAGTCTGCTCACTCCCCCAACACTGCGTGTGTCAGGCTGCTCTCTCCCGCAACACTGCGGGAATCAGCCTGGTCACTCTCCGAAACCTTGTGGAATCAGCCTGGTCTCTCACCCAACACTACGGCACACAACCTACTCACTACCCCAACACTGCGGGAATCAGTCTGCTCACTCCCCCAACACTGCGGCAATTAGCCAACTGACTCCCGTAACACTGCGGGAATCAGCCTGATCACTCTTCCAACACTGCGGGATTCAGCCTGTTCACTCCCCCAACACTGCGGGGATCAGCCTCCTCAAATCACCCAACACTGTGTGAATCAGCCTCCTCACATCACCCAATACCGCGGGAATCAGCCTGCTCACATCAACCTACACTGTGGGAATCAGCCTGCTCACTGCCCCAACATTCAATGAATCACCCTGCTCACTCCCCCAAAGCTGGGGGAATCAGCCTGCTCTCTTCCACAACATTGCGTGAATCAGTCTGCTCACTCCCCTCAACACTGTGGGAATCAGCCTGCTAACTCCACAACATTGCGGGAATCAGTCTGCTCACTCCCGACAACACTGCGGGAATCAGTCTGCTCACTCCCCACAACACTGCAGGAATGAGCCTGCTCTCTCTCCCAACACTGCGGGCGTCAGTCTGCTCACTCCCCCAACACTGTGGGAATCAGCCTGCTCACTCCCCCAACACAGCGGGAATCAGTCTGCTCACTCCCCCAGCACTGCAGGCATTAGGCTGCTCACTCCCCCAACAATTTGAGCAAGTGCCTATTCAATTTCCCAATACCGCGGCAATCAGTCTGCTCAATCCCCAAACACTGTGGGAAACAGTCTGCTCAATTTCCCAACACTACGGCAATCAGCCTGCTCACTTCAAACAACACTGCGGGAATCAGTCTGCTCACTACCCCAGCACTACGGGAATCAGTCTGCTCACTCCCCCAACAGTGCGGGAATCAGTCTGCTCACTTCACCCAACACTTCAGGAATCAGCCTGCTCACTACCCCAAAACTGCGGGAATCAGCCTGCTCACTCCCCCAACACTGGCGGAACCAGCCTGCTCACTTCCCCAAACACTGAGGGAATCAGTCTGATCACTCCCCCAACACTGCAGGAATCAGTCTGCTCATTCCTCAACACTGCGGGAATCAGCCTACTCGCTCCACCAACATTGCGAAATCAGCCTGCTCACTCCCCCAACACTGTGGAAATCAGCCTGCTCACTCCACGAACACTGTGGGAATCAGCCTGCTCACTCCCCCAACACAGCGGGAATTAGCCAACTGACTCCCGTAACACTGCGGGAATCTGCCTGCTCACTCCCCCAACACTGTGGGTTTCAGCCTGTTCACTCCCCCAACACTGCCGGAATCAGGCTCCTCACATCACCCAATACCGCGGGAATCAGCCTGCTCACATCAACCAACACTGCGGGAATCAGCCTCTTCACTCCCCCAACACTGTGGGAATCAGCCTGCTCACTGCCCTAACATTGAATGAATCACCCTGCTCACTCCCCCAAAGCTGCGGGAATCCGCCTGGTCTCTCCCACAACACTGCGGGAATCAGTCTGCTCACTCCCCACAACACTGCGGGAATCAGTCTGCTCACTTCCCACAACACTGCGGGAATCAGTCTGCTCACTCCCCACAAGACTGCGGCAATCAGTCTGCTCTCTCCCCCAACATTGCGGGCGTCAGTCTGCTCACTCCCCCAACACTACCCGAATCAGCCTGCTCACTCCCCCAACCCTGCAGGAATCAGTCTGCTCATTCCTCAACACTGTGGGAATCAGCCTGCTCGCTCCACCAACATTGCGAAATCAGCCTGCTCACTCCCCCAACACTGTGGAAATCAGCCTGCTCACTCCACGAACACTGTGGGAATCAGCCTGCTCACTCCCCCAACACTGTGGAAATCAGCCTGCTCACTCCACGAACACTGTGGGAATCAGCCTGCTCACTCCCCCAACACTGTGGAAATCAGCCTGCTCACTCCACGAACACTGTGGGAATCAGCCTGCTCACTCCCCCAACACTGTGGAAATCAGCCTGCTCACTCCACGAACACTGTGGGAATCAGCCTGCTCACTCCCCCAACACAGCGGGAATTAGCCAACTGACTCCCGTAACACTGCCTATTCAATTTCCCAATACCGCGGCAATCAGTCTGCTCAATCCCCAAACACTGCGGGAATCAGTCTGCTCTCTCCCCCAACACTGCAGGCATTGGCCTGCTCACTCCCCCAACAATTTGAGAAACAGCCTATTCAATCTCCCAATACCGCGGCAATCAGTCTGCTCAATCCCCAAACACTGCAGGAATCAGTCTGCTCATTCCTCAATACTACGGGAATCCGCCTGCCAACTCCACAACATTGTGGGAATCAGTCTGCTCACTCCCCCAACACTGCGGGAATCAGCCTGCTCACTCCGCACAACACTACGGGAATCAGTCTGCTCACTCCCTAACACTGCGGGAATCAGTCTGCTCACTCCCCAAAACACTGCGGGAATCAGTCTGCTCACTCCCCACAACACTGCGGGAATCAGTCTGCTCACTCCCCACAAGACTGCGGCAATCATCTGCTCTCTTCCCCAACACTGAAGGCGTCAGTCTGCTCACTCCCCCAACACTGTGGGAATCAGCCTGCTCTCTCCCCCAACACAGCGGGTATCAGTCTGCTCACTCCCCCAGCACTACCCGAATCAGCCTGCTCACTCCCCCAACCCTGCAGGAATCAGTCTGCTCATTCCTCAACACTGTGGGAATCAGCCTGCTCACTCCACAACATTGCGGGAATCAGTCTGCTCACTCCGCACAACACTGCGGGAATCAACCTGCTCACTCCCCACAACACTGCGGGAATCAGTCTGCTCTCTCCCCGAACACTGCGGGCGTCAGTCTGCTCACTCCCACAACACTGCGGGAATCAGCCTGCTCAATCCCCCAACACTGCGGGAATCAGCCTGCTCACTATCCCAATACTGCGGGAATCAGCCTGCTCACTCCCCCAGCTCAGCAGGAATCAGCCTGCTCACTCCACCAACACTGCGGGAATCAGCCTGCTCACACCTCCAACTCTGCGGGAATCAGGCTGCTCACACCACCAACACTGCTGGAATTAACCTGCTCACACCACCAAAACTGCGGTAATCTTCTGCTCATTCCCCGAATGCAGTGGGAATCAGCCTGCTCACTTCCACAACACTTCAGGAATCAGCCTTCTCATTCCTCAACACTGCAGGAATCAGCCTGCTCACTCCCGAACACTGTGGGAATCAGTCTGCTCATTCCTCAACACTGAAGGTATCAGCTGGCTCACTCCCCCAACACTGCGGGAATCAGTCTGTTCACATCCCCAACACTGCAGGAATCAGCCTACTCACTTCCCAACACTATGGGAATCAGCTGCTCACACCCCCAACATTGCGGGAATCAGGCTGCTCACATCACCAACACTGCTAGAATCAGCCTACTCACTCACCAACATTGCCGTAATAAGCCTGCTCACACCACCAAAATTAGATTAGATTAGATTACATTACAGTGTGGAAACAGGCCCTTCGGCCCAACAAGTCCACACCGACCCGCCGAAGCGAAGCCCACCCATACCCCTACATTTACCCCTTACCTAACACTACGGGAAATTTAGCATGGCCAATTCACCTGACCCTGCACATCTTTTGGACTGTGGGAGGAAACCGGAGCACCCGGAGGAAACCCACGCAGACACGGGGAGAACGTGCAAACTCCACACAGTCAGTCGCCTGAGGCGGGAATTGAACTCGGGTCTCAGGCGCAGTAATCAGTCTGCACACTCCCTGGACACTGCGGGAATCAGCCTACTCACTCCCCCAATACTGCGGGGATCAGCCTGCACACGCACCCAACACTGCGGGAATCAGCCTGCTAACTCCCCAACACTGCGGGAATCAGTCTGCTCACTCCCCAACATTGCGAGAACCATCCAGCTCTCTCGCCCAACATTGCGAAAATCAGCCTGCTCACTTCCCTTACACTGTGGAATTCTGCCTGCTCACTCCCTCAAAACTGCGGGAATCAGCCTCATCACATCACCCAACACTGCGGGAATCAGCCTGCTCACATCACCCAACACTGTGAGAAACAGCCTATTCAATTTCCCAATACCGCGGGAATCAGCCTGCTCACTCCCACAACACTGCAGGAATCAGTCTGCTCACTTCACCCAACACTTCGGGAATCAGCCTGCTCACTGCCCCAAAACTGCGGGAATCAGCCTGCCCACTACCCCAACATTGAGGGAATCAGCCTGCTCATTCCCCCAACATTGCGGAAATCAGTCTGCACACTCCACAAACATTGCAGGAATCAGCCTGCTCACTCCCCAAATACCGCAGGAATCAGCTTGCTCACACCCCCACCACAGCGGGGATCGCCTGCTCACTCCCCCAGAACTGCGTATACCAGACTGCATCTCCCCCAACACAGCGGGAATCAGTCTGCTCCCTCAACCAAACCTGCGGGAATCAGCCTGCTCACTACGCCAACACTGCGGGAATCAGCCTGGTCCCTCTCCTAACACTGAGGGAATCAGCCCTGCTCACTCTCCCAACACCGCGGGAATCAGCTTGCTCAATATCCGAACACTACAGGAATCAGTCTGCTCACACCCCCAAAATTGCAGGAATCAGTCTGCCCACTCCCCCAACACTGCGGGAATCAGCCTGCTCACTATCCCAACACTGCAGGAATCAGCCTGCTCTCTCCCCCATCACTGTGGGGATCAGTCTGCCCACTCCCCCGACACTCCGGGAATCAGCCTGGTCACTCCCCCAACACTGTGGGAATCAGCCTGCTTACTCTCCCAACAATGCAGGAATCAGCCTGCTCACTCCCCGAGCACTGCGGGAATCAGTCTGCTCACTACCCCAACACTGCAGGAATCAGTCTGCTAACTCCGCCAACACTGCGGGAAACAGCCTGCTCAATTTCACGACACTGTGGGAATCAGTCTGCTCACTACCCCAGAACTGCGTGTATCAGCCTGCTCACTCTCCCAACACTGAGGGAATCGGCCCTGCTCACTCCCCCAACACAGTGGGGATCAGCCTGGTCACTCCCCCAACACTGTGGGGATCAGCCTGATCACTCCCCCAACACACCGGGAATCAGCCTGGTCACTCCCCCAACACTATGGGAATCAGCCTGCTCAATCACCCAACACAGCAGGAATCAGCCTGATCACTCCCCCAACACACCGGGAATCAGCCTGGTCACTCCCCCAACACTATGGGAATCAGCCTGCTCAATCCCCCAACACTGCAGGAATCAGCCTGCTCACTGTCACAACACTGCAGGAATCAGCCTGCTCTCTCCTCCAACACTGTGGGATTCAGCCCACTCCCACCCCCATAGAACTGCGGGAATCAGCCTACTCACTCCTCCAAAACTTCGGGAATCAGCCTGCTCACTGCCCCAACACTGCGGGAATCACTCTGCTCACTCCCCCAACACTGCAGGTATCACTCTGCTCACTCCCGCAACACTGCGGGAATAAGCCTGCTCACTCCCACAACACTGCGAGAATCATCCTGTTCACTCCCACCATTCTGCGAGTATCAGCCTGCTCCCTCTCCCAATACTGCGGGAGTCTGTCTGCTCACTCCCCTAACACTGCGGGAATCAGACTGTTCAGTCCACGAACTCTGTGGGAATCAGCCTGCTCACTCATCTAACACTGCGGGAATCAGCCTGCTTAATCTCCCAACACTGCGGGAATCAGCCTTCTCACTCACCCAATCATGCGGGAATCAGCCTACTCACTCATCTAACACTGCAGGAATCAGTCTGCTCACTCCCCCAACACTGCGAGAATCAGACTTCTCATTCCCCAATACTGCAGGAATCAGCTTGCTCACACCCCCACCACTGCGTGGATCGCCTGCTCACTCCCCCAGAACTGCGTATATCAGACTGCTCTCTCCCTCACCACAGCGGGAATCAGTCTGCTCCCTCAAGCAAACCTGCAGGAATCAGCCTGGTCCCTCCACCAACACTGCGGGACTCAGCCTGCTCACTACGCCAACACTGCGGGAAACAGCTTGCTCAATTTCTGAACACTACGGGAATCAGTCTGCTCACACCCACAAAACTGCAGGAATCAGTCTGCCCACTCCCCCAACACTGCGGGAATCAGCCTGCTCACTATCCCAACACTGCGGGAATCAGCCTGCTCAAACCCCCAACACTGCAGGAATCAGCCTGCTTACTCTCCCAACACTGCGGGAATCAGCCTGCTCACTCCCCCAACACTGTGGGGATCAGCCTGATCACTCCCCCAACACACCGGGAATCAGCCTGCTCACTGCCCCAAAACTACGGGAATCAGACTGCTCACTCACCCAAAACTGCGGGAATCAGCCTGCTCACTCCCCCAACACTGCGGGAATCAGCCTGCTCACTCCCCCAGCATTGCGGGAATCAGTCTGCACACTCCCCAAACATTGCGGGAATCAGCCAGCTCACTCCACCAACACTGCGGGAATCAGCCAGCTCACTCCACCAACATTGCGGCAATCAGTCTGCTCACTCCACCAACACGTCGGGAATAAGCCTGTTCTCTCCCCCAACATTGTGGGTATCAGTCTGCTCAATCCCACAACATTGCTGGAATGATCCTGCTCACTCACCCAAACCTGCGGGAATCAGCCTGCTGTCTCCCGCAACACTGTGGGGATCAGCCTGCTCACTTCCCCAAAACACTGCGGGATTCAGTCTGCTCACTTGCCCAAACACTGCGGAAATCAGCCGGCTCACTCCCCCAACAGTATGGGAATCAGCCTGCTCACTCCCCCAACACTGAGGGAATCTGGCTGCTCCCCTCCCCAACACTGCGTGAATCAGCCTGCCCACTCCCCCAACACTGAAGGAATCAGCTGCTCACTCCCCCAACACTGCGGGAAACAGTCTGCTCAATCCCCAAACACTTTGGGAAACAGTCTGCTCAATTTCCGAACACTGCAGGAATCAGTCTGCTCACTTCACGCAACACTTCGGGAATCAGCCTGCTCACTCCCCCAACACTGCGAGAATCAGCCTCCTCATTCCCCAATACTGCAGGAATAATCTGCTCACTCCCCAACATTGTGGGATTCAGACAGCTCACACCCTCAACACTGCGGGAATCAGCCTGCTCACTCTCCCAACACTGCGGGAAACAGCCTGCTCACTCCGCCAACACTGCATGTATCACGCTGCTCACTCCCCCAACACTGCGGGAATCAGCCTGGTCACTCATCGAAACCTTGGGGAATCAGCCTGGTCTCTCACCCAACACTACGGGACACAGCATACTCACTCCCCCAACACTGCATGTATCAGGCTGCTCTCTCCCGCAACACTGCGGGAATCAGCCTGGTCACTCATCGAAACCTTGGGGAATCAGCCTGTTCTCTCACCCAACACTACGGGACACAGCATACTCACTACCCCAACACTGCGGGAATCAGTCTGCTCACTCCCCCAACACTGCGGGAATTAGCCAACTGACTCCCGTAACACTGCGGGAATCAGCCTGCTCACTCCCCCAACACTGTGGGAATCAGCTTCCTCACATCACCCAACACTGTGGGAATCAGCCTCCTCACTCCCCCAACACTGTGAGAAACAGCCTATTCAATTTCCCAATACCGCAGGAATCAGTCTGCTCAATCCCCAAACATTGTGAAAAACAGTCTGCTCAATTTCCCAACACAACGGGAATCAGCCAGCTCACTTCACACAACACTGCGGGAATCAGTCTGCTCACTCCCCCAGCACTACGGGAATCAACCTGCTCACTCCCACAACACTGCGGGAAACAGTCTGCTCACTCCCCCAACACTGCGGGAAACAGTTTGCTCACTCATCCAACACTGCATGTATCAGGCTGTTCTCTCCCGCAACACTGCGGGAATCAGCCTGCTCACTCTCCCAACATTGTGGGAATCAGCTGGCTCACACCCTCAACACTGCAGGGATCAGACAACTCACACTCCGAACACTGCGGGAATCAGCATGTTCACTCCCCCAACACTGCAGGAATAAGCCTGCTCACTCCCCCAACACTGCCGGAATCAGCCTACTCACTCCCCCAACACTGCGGGGATCAGCCTGCTCACTCACCCAACACTGCGGGGATCAGCCTGCTCATTCCCCAACACTGCAGAAATCAGCCCGCTTACTTCCCCAATATTGCAGGATCCAGCCTGCTCATTCCTTCAACACTGCGGGAATCAGCCTACTCACTCCCCATTGCACTGAGGGAAATAGCCTGCTCAATTTCCAACACTGCGGAAATCAGGCTGCTCACTCTCCCAACACTATGGGAATCAGCCTGCTCACTTCTCCAACACTGCGGGAATCAGCAAACTGACTCCCCCAACATTGCAGGAATCAATCTGCTCACACCCTCAAAACTGCAGGAATCAGTATGTTCATTATCTCAACACTGCGGGAATCGGGCTGCTCACTCTCCCAACACTGCAGGAAACACTTTGCTCAATTTCCAACACTGCGGGAATCAGTCCGCCCACTCCCCCAACACTGCGGGAATCAGCCTGCTCACTACCCCAACACTGCGGTATTCAGCCGGCTCTCTCCCCCATCACTGTGGGGATCAGCCTGCCCACTCCCCCGACACTTCGGGAATCAGCCTGGTCACTCCCCAAGCACTGCAGGAATCAGCCTGCTTACTCTCCCAACACTGCAGGAATCAGCCTGCTCACTCCCCTAACACTGCGGGAATCAGCCTGCTCACTACCCCAACACTGCAGGAATCAGTCTGCTGACTCCGCCAACACTGCGGGTAACAGCCTGCTAAATTTCACGACACTGCGGGAATCAGTCTGCTCACTCCCCCAGAACTGCGTGTATCAACCTGCTCATCTCCCAACACTGAGGGAATCGGCCCTGCTCACTCTCACAACACCGCGGGAATCAGCCCTGCTCACTCCCCCAACACTGTGGGAATCAGCCTGATCACTCCCCCAACACACCGGTAATCAGCCTGGTCAATCCCCCAACACTGCAGGAATCAGCCTACTCAATCTCCCAATACTGCAGGAATCAGCCTTCTCACTCACCCAACCATGCGGGAATCAGTCTGCTCACTCCTCCAATGCTGCGGGAATCAGCCTTTTCACTCACCCAACCATGCGGGAATCTGCCTGCTCACTGCCCCAATACTGGGGAAATCAGTCTGCTCACTCCCCCAACACTGCAGGAATCAGCCTGCTCACTCCCCCAACACTGCAGGAATCAGGCTGCTCACTCCCCCAACACTGCCGGAGTCAGTTCTCTCACTGACCCAACACTGCAGGCATCAGTCTGCTCACTCCCCCAATTCTACGGGAATTAATCTACTCACACCCCCAAACCTATGGGAATCAGTCTGCACACTCCACCAAGACTGCGGAATCAGCCTGCTCACATCCCAACACTTTGGGAATCAGACTGCTCACTGACCCAAACACTGCGAGAATCAGCCTGCTCACTCCCCCAACACTGCAAGAATCAGCCTCCAGCATTGCGGGATCCAGCCTGCTCACTCCCCCAACGCTGAGGGAATCTGGCTGCTCCCCTTCCCAACACTGCAGGAATCAGCCTGCTCACTTCCGAACACTGCGGGAATCAGTCTGCTCAATCTCCAAACACTGTGGTAAACAGTCTACTCAATTTCCAAACACTGCGGGAATCAGTCTGCTCACTTCACGCAACACTTCGGGAATCAGTCTGCTCACTGCCCCAAAACTACGGGAATCAGCCTGCTCACTCACCCAAAACTGCGGGAATCAGACTGCTCACTCCCCCTACACTGTGGGAATCAGCCAGCTCACTCCACCAACACTGCTGGAATCAGCCAGCTCACTCCACCAACACGTCGGGAATAAGCCTGTTCTCTCCCCCAACATTGTGGGTATCAGTCTGCTCAATCCCACAACACTGATGGAATCAGCCTGTTCATTCCCCAACACTGCTGGAATCACCCTGCTCACTCACCCAAACCTGCGGGAATCAGCCTGCTGTCTCCCGCAACACTCTGGGGATCAGCCTGCTCACTTCCCCAAAACATTGCGGGATTCGGGCTGCTCACTTGCCCAAACACTGCGGAAATCAGCCGGCTCACTCCCCCAACAGTATGGGAATGAGCCTGCTCACTCCCCCAACACTGAGGGAATCTGGCTGCTCCCCTCCCCAACACCGCAAGAATCAGCCTGCCCTTTCCCCCAACACTGAAGGAATCAGCTGCTCACTCCCCCAACACTGCGGGAAACAGTCGGCTCAATCCCCAAACATTGCGGGAAACAGTCTGCTCAATTTCCAAACACTGCAGGAATCAGTCTGCTCACTTCACGCAACACTTCGGGAATCAGCCTGCTCACTCGCCCAACACTGCGAGAATCAACCTCCTCATTCCCCAATACTACAGGAATAACCTGCAAACTCCCGAACATTGTGGGATTCAGACAGCTCACATCCTCAACACTGCGGGAAACAGTCTGCTCACTCCCCCAACACTGCGGGAAACAGTCTGCTCACTCCCGCAACACTGCGGGAACCAGCCTGCTCACTCCCCCAACACTGCGGGAATCAGCCTGCTCACTCCCCCCAACACTGCGGGAATCAGCCTGCTCACTCCCCCAACACTGTGAGAAACAGCCTATTCAATTTCCCAATACCGCAGGAATCAGTCTGCTCAATCCCCAAACATTGTGGAAAACAGTCTGCTCAATTTCCCAACACAACGGGAATCAGCCTGTTCACTTCACACAACACTGCGGGAATCAGTCTGCTCACTCCCCCAGCACTACGGGAATCAAAATGCTCACTCCCACAACACTGCAGGAATCAGTCTGCTCACTTTACCCAACACTTCGGGAATCAGCCAGCTCACTGCCCCAAAAATGCGGGAATCATCCTGCTCACTCCCCCAACACTGCAGGAATCAGCATGCTCACTGCCCCAGCATTGCGGGAATCAGTCTGCACACTCCCCAAACATTGCGGGAATCAGCCAGCTCACTCCACCAACATTACAGGAATCAGTCTGCTCACTCCACCAACACTGCAGGAATAAGCCTGTTCTCTCCCCCAACATTGTGGGTATCAGTCTGCTCAATCCCACAACACTGATGGAATCAGCCTGTTCATTCCCCAACACTGCTGGAATCACCCTGCTCACTCACCCAAACCTGCAGGAATCAGCCTGCTGTCTCCCGCAACACTGTGGGGATCAGCCTGCTCACTTCCCCAAAACACTGCAGGATTCAGGCTGCTCACTTGCCCAAACACTGCGGAAATCAGCCGGCTCACTCCCCCAACAGTATGGGAATCAGCCTGCTCACTCCCCCAACACTGCATGTATCAGGCTGCTCTCTCCCACAACACTGCGGGAATCAGCCTGGTCACTCATCGAAACCTTGTGGAATCAGCCTGTTCTCTCACCCAACACTACGGCACACAGCCTACTCACTACCCCAACACTGCGGGAATCAGTCTGCTCACTCCCCAAACACTGTGGGAATCAGTCTGCTCACTCCCCCAACACTGCGAGAATTAGCCAACTGACTCCCGTAACACTGCGGGAATCAGCCTGCTCACTCCCCCAACACTGCGGGAATCAGCCTGCTCACTTCCCCAACACTGCAAGAATCAGTTTGCTCACTCACCCAACACTACTGGACACAGCCTACTCACTCCCCCAACACTGCGGGAATAACCCTGCTCACTCCGCCAACACTGCGTGATTCAGTCTGCTCATTCCTCAACACTGCATGAATCAGCCGACTCACTCGCCCAACACTGTGGGAATCAGCCTGCTCACTTCCCCCAACACTACAGTAATCAGCCTGCTCACTCCCTCAACACAGCGGGAATCAGCCTGCTCACTCCCCCAACACTGCAGGAATCAGCCTGTTCACTCCCCCAACACTGTGGGAATCAGCTTCCTCACATCAACCAACACTGCGGGAATCAGCCTGCTCACTCCCCCAACACTGCGGGAATCAGAGTGCTCACTCACCCAATGCTGTAGGAATCACCCTGCGAACTCCTCCAATGCTGCGGGAATCAGCCTGCGCACTCCCCCAACACTGCGGGAATCAGCCTGCTCACTCACCCAACACTGCGGAATCAGTCTGCTCACATCCCAATACTGCAGGAATCAGACGCTCACTCACCCAATGCTGTAGGAATCACCCTGCGAACTCCTGCAATGCTGCGGGAATCAGCCTGCGCACTCCCCCAACACTGCGGGAATCAGTCTGTTCATTCCCCCAACACTGCGGGAATCAGCCTGCTCACTTCCCCAACACTGCAAGAATCAGTTTGCTCACTCACCCAACACTACTGGACACAGCCTACTCACTCCCCCAACACTGCGGGAATCAGTTTGAATACTCCACCAACACTGCGGAATCAGTCTGCTCACATCCCAATACTGCAGGAATCAGACTGCTCACTCCCTAACACTGTGGGAATCAACCGGATCACTTCCCCATCACTGCGGGAATCAGCCTGCTCACTCCGCCAACACTGCGGGTATCTGCCTGCTCACTCCCCCAACACTGTGGGAATCAACTGGTTCACTTCCCCATCACTGCGGGTATCTGCCTGCTCACTCCCCCAACGCTGCAGGAATCAGTCTGCTCACTCCCCCAACACTGCCGGAATCAGTCCTCTCACTGCCCCAACACTGCAGAAATCAGTCTGCTCAACACTGCGGGAAACAGTCTGCTCAATCCCCAAACACTGTGGGAAACAGTCTGCTCAATTTCCGAACACTGCGGGAATCAGTCTGCTCACTTCACGCAACACTGCATAAATTTGCCTGCTCACTCCCCCAACACTGCGGGAATCAGCCTGCTCACTCCCCCAACACTGCAGGAATCAGTCTGCTCACTCCCCCAACACTGCGGGAAACCGTCTGCTCACTCCCCCAATTCTGTGGGAATCTCACTGCTCACTCCCTCAACACTGCGGGAAACAGCCTGCTCACTCCCCCAACACTGCAGGAATCATCCTACTCACTCCCCAACATTGCGAGAATAAGCCAGCTCTCTCGCCCAACATGGCGAAAATCAGCCTGCTCACTCCCCTTACCCTGCGGGAATCAGCCTGCTCACTCCGCCAACACTGCGGGAATCAGCCTGCTCACTCCGCCAACACTGTGGGAGTCAGCCTGCTCACTCCGCCAACACAGCGGGAATCAGCCTGCTCACTCCTCCAACGCTGCGGGAATCAGCCTTTTCACTCACCCAAACATGCGGGAATCTGCTTGCTTACTGCCCCAATGCTGCGTAAATCAGTCTGCTCACTCCCCCAACACTGCAGGAATCAGTCTGCTCACTCCCCCAACACTGCCGGAATCAGTCCTCTCACTGCCCCAACACTGCAGAAATCAGTCTGCTCACTCCCCCAATTCTGCAGTGATTAATCTACTCACTCCCCCAAACCTATGGGAA
>NW_025210217.1:0-16436 GCF_004010195.1 Chiloscyllium plagiosum
TCACTACGTTAACTGTGAGGAAGGAAAACAAACACATTATCCATCAGCCAGGAGGCAAAGGGACCCGTTTGATCGGGGACCCAGTGAGATTTTCAAATGTGTCCCTGTATTCAGGGATTTATTAAAATTATTCGAGCTGGAATAACAAATAGGAAGGTCTGAATTATTGACAAAAATGTGACATAGACCACAAGAAACCCTCCCTCCCCAAACAAACAGAGACATATCCATAAGGACAGATGGTTTTTAGAACATTCCCACACACTCGATCACTCGAGAGCAGACACAGGTCACTCCTTCCCAGTTCCTAATATGGAGGGTGGAAACGTTGCTGTCCTGAAGGATTCTCTCCCAGTTTCCTGAAGACAGACAGAGGTTGGGAATTTCTGTATCTTGGTCTAAATTGTGGTCGATCCTGTGTCAGGAAGAAATGTAAACGCAGGGAAAACGTATTCACCCCTTTAACTGCCTGAGGGGCCTTCGGAACAGAGTCTCCTTCTCCCTGGAACGGGATCTCTTCCCTCGGGATCTTATAGTTTGTTCAATCACTGACGTCCGGCCGTTCACAAACAATGTATGGGACAGAACGTTCCGGGGAATGTCAGTTATAGAATGTTGTGGAGAGCACGTTCCGGGGAACTCCTTGACCTGTCCATCAACTTTCCCCGCTATCCATCCCACCAACATGATGTACTGTGCCGGGGAACACTGTAACATTAATGGGGTGAGAGACGGAGGGTCCAATCACAGGAATGGGAACTAAAGGCATTGCCAGTTCAGCTGAAATGGTTAGATATGCCACATTCTCAATCCACCTCACAGAACCACCCCAGACGCCATCAACCCAGAGGGAGATATCTGTTCACCGTGGAACACTGTGCAGACCAGGCCAGTGTACTGCTCATTACAACCCAACAATCTGTCCAGATTCATCCATTGCCCTGGTCAATACAATCCAGTAATCAGTCGAGAGTGGAACACTGCGCAGACCACAGCAGTGCATTGATGTATAAACCCAGACCATATATCTGTCTAGCGCAGTGAGCTATACATACCACAGCAGGGCATTGATCTATAAACCCGGACTAGATATCAGTCCAGCACTGGGAGCTGTGCAGACCACAGCAGGGCACTAATGTGTGAATCTGAAACAAATATCCATCCAGCATGGGGAGCTGCACAGAACACATCATGGCATTATCTATAAACCTCAACCAGTTAGTCTGACCAGCACAGCGACCTGTGCAGTGGTCACCCGTGAATTAATCTGTAAACCAGGAGCAGTTACCCTCCCCGCATGTAGGACTGTGTACCCCACCCCAGTGCATTGATCTGTAAATCAGGAGCAGTTACTCTCCCTGTATGTAGTACTGTGTACGCCACTCCAGTGCATTGATCTGTTACCCAAGAGCAGTTACCTTCCCAGCATGTAGGACTGTGTACACCAACCCAGTGCATTGATCTGTAACCCAGGAGCAGTTACTCTCCCTGTATGTAGTACTGTGTACACCACCCCAGTGGATTGATCTGTTACCCAGGAGCAGTTACCCTCCCAGCATGTAGGACTGTGTACACCACCCCAGTGCACTGATCTGTAAACCAGGAGCAGTTACCCTCCCAGCATGTATAACTGTATACACCACCCCAGTGCATTGATCTGTAACCCAGGAGCAGTTAACCTCCCAGCATGTAGGACTGCGTACCCCACCCCAGTGCATTGATCTGTAAACCATGAGCAGTTTCCCTCACAGAATATAGGACTGTGTACGCCACTCCAGTGCGTTGATCTGTAAATCAGGAGCAGTTACTCTCCCTGTATGTAGTACTGTGTACACCACCCCAGTGCATTGATCTGTTACCCAAGAGCAGTTACCCTCCCAGCATGTAGGACTGTGTACACCAACCCAGTGCATTGATCTGTACCCAGGAGCAGTTACCCTCCCAGCATGTAGGACTGTGTACACCACCCCAGTGCACTGATCTGTAAACCAGGAGCAGTTATCCTCCCAGCATGTAGAACTGTGTACACCACCCCAGTGCATTGATATGTAACCCAGGAGCAGTTACCCTCCCAGCATGTAGGACTGTGTACACCACCCCAGTGCATTGATCTGTAAACCAGGAGCAGTTACCCTCCCAGCATGTAGGACTGTGTACCCCATCCCAGTGCATTGATCTGTAAACCAGGAGCAGTTATCCTCCCAGCATGTAGGACTGTGTACACAACCTCAGTGCATTGCTCAGGAGCACAGTGTTAGATCACTGCCCAGCATGGGGAAAGTTGCAGCCCATGCTGGAAGTGCGAGAATGGACAGCTCACATCCATTTACCATTGTGCCATGATAAGGGGGTGCTGTGGGTGTGAAACTCAGTGCCAGAGAGAGATGGTGGAGGAATCTGTTTAAATGTCACCACATGACAGGGATTTGGGGTCTAGACAGAGAGGGGGAGACTGCGAGACAGTGTCATGGAAGGATGTGTTCCCAGGTTGCAGAATGCTGAAATGTCCACACTTTGATAGCATCCTGTAACATGAGCCAGTCTTACCGGAAAGATGTGAAAAAGGGATATTGGGCAGCACGGTGGCACAGTGGTTAGCACTGCTGCTTCACCGCGCTTCAATTCCCACCTCAGGCAATTGTCTGTGTGGAATTTGCACATTCTCCCTGTGTCTGTCTGGGTTTCCTCCGTGTGCTCTCGTTTCCTCCCACAGTGCAAAAACTGTGCAGTTTAGCTGAATTGGCCACGCTAAATTGCCTGTAGTGTTAGGGGAAGGGGTAAATGTAGGAGAATGGGTCTGGGTGGGTTGCTCTTCGGAGGGTCGATGTGGACTTATCGGGCCGAAGGGCCTGTTTCCACACTGTGAGGTCAGATGAGTATTTGTTCTGCAGTTTTTGTTGCTGGAATTGGCTTCAAAAGAATCTATGACTCATTGGGCTGAATCAAAGAATAACTTATCTCAGTGACATGTTCATTGACTGTGACAGAGGGATGGTCTGCACGAGGCTGAGCTAGTTTCCTGGTAATATCTTATTGAAATCACCTCATTACCTACCCACCCCACCCCTTGGTGTTCCTCTCATTCCATACCAGACGGATTCTCCCACCCATTATGGCTGGAGTACAGTCGGCCGGACATCCCTGGATATTCTGCAATCCTTGGCAGTGATACCATCTTCAAAAGGCAACTGGACACACTGTTGAGCTTTCTCCATTAGGAGCTCCCCTACACAGTTTACCCCGAGCATGGCAGATGAGGGGAAATTACACCACAGTTTGTCGACAGGGGCATGGAGGCCCTGGTTGGGCTAATAGAGAGGGGGACCAATCTCTTCCCAGAGGGAGTAACAGCACCAGACCCACCGAGCATGGTCTGAGCTCCCCACCCAGCTCAGTGCAGTATCAGCGGTCTGAAGAAATGTCCAGCAATACAGGACAAGTATCAATAACCTTCTCCACTCTGTCAGGATAAGGGTCACCGTATTCTCTCTGCTCCCTCACATTCACTGTATATCTGTTATAGCACCAACCCCGAACAAGGCTCATGCTCCACCACTCTCACTGCTGCATGCTGTACCTTCCCTCTCTCTCTCTGTCTCTGTCTCTCTGTTACTCTCTGTCTCAGTCTCAGTCTTTCTCTCTCTCTGTCACACCGTCCACTTTACCCCTCACATCAATTACATTGCATGGATACAACGCTGTTGACAGACTCCCTCTGAAAACCTCAACATTTGCCATTATCCCCACCTACACCAGCACTAACAGCAGGGCCACACAGTCCCACCCTCCCTCTCTCCCTCCCTTTCTTCCATTCCAGGAGAAACTGCCTGGAAAAGGACAGAAAGGGCAAGCCGGGTGGTGGAGTGCCCGATATCCGTTCCCTCACCCCCTCCCCCTGCCATGTGGAGAGGACCCTGGTACAAGTCGGAGAGGACCGGGACGCCTCGTGTGGGGATTCTGAAACATCCACGTCCCACCGACCGAGTAAGGAGCAATGTTCAGTGAAGGGCAATTCTCACTTTAAACCCACTGGCAGCTCCGTTTCCCCCCGGCACAACTTAGAAGCTGTGGCCCTAATGCCATCTCCCTTTTGTGTCGAGCTGGTACAAATGGAATCCTCACGGTCTCGGCGGGCAGGAGGGTGGGCTCACAAAACATCGTCTCCCCCACCTCCCCCAGGAAGGGAGCACGGAGGCTCCCTCCTACGCCTCCCGCTGTAAACAGTTCAGATACTGAAACTAATCTGTGATAGTTACTGCTCTCCCCACTTGTGCTGACATCTTCAATAATCTGTCCTCATATACACCCAGCGCTCTCTGCTCCTGCAGCCCCTTTATATCGGTACAACCTGTTTTATATTGTCTTTCATTGTCTTTCCTACCAAAGTGTATCACCTCACACAGCTCTGCATTGATCTACAACTGCGATACACCTGAACACGACACCAACGTGTCACTGTCCTGTTAGAGTTCCATACTGTCCTCCATAGACTTTACAATTCTTCCAGGTTCAGTGCCATCTACAAACACTGAAATTGTCATAGCGTCACTGTCCCCATGAAACAACTGAAATCCTGCCCCACACACACGAGTCTGAGCAAGTCTGATAAATTCCAATGGACGGAGTCGAATAATGACATGCTGTCAATGGAGCAACAAAAGTCGTGACACACACGAGACAGAGCAAATGAAATATTGACAAACCACAGAGCAAGAGAAATCCGGATAGTTTCCACTTATCTATATTCATCAGGGTATAATGTGATGAAGTTGAAAGTGTGTACTGTACCTTTAAGCGAGGGTGGATGTTGTTCTGAACTGAGAGCTTACAAGCACCTGTGATGTGAGAGGATGGCAGACCCAGAAACAGTATATTGCTGTAGAGCTGGAGTCGGGTAATAAGCAGTTAAGAGAAAGGGGGTTCAGAGTTGAGAATAGTTGATGTAAAAAGTTCACTTTCAGAGTGAAAAAATAAATTGATGTTTTTATTTAAACAGTAGAATTTGGGAGTTCTCTGTCCCTCATATTTTAACAGTTTATGAGGCGAATTGAGCATTTCTTTATGTTTAGTTTAAGATACGAGATGAGCTTCCCGCCGAGTCCTAACCATTACAGTGTGTGTATCTGTGTGTCTCTGTGTGGGGCAGGTCTGGCAGTCTCTGTGGTGCTCAAGGTGATGCAATGCCACCCTCTGCTGGCCTTCCCACGCCACTGCACAGGCATTGGCAGAGGATGAAAACCAACAGGAATTCATTCAGAGAGGGGGAGGGAGAGGGCAGCTGCTCACAGCACCATCCAAACTGATGTCTTATCCATGTACTGATCTAAATATCCTGTAAACATTGTAACTGTCCCTGCTTTCTCCATTTCCTCTGGAAGTTCATTCCACACACAAACCAGCTTCTGTCTAAAACAATCACGTCTCGTGACTTTTGTAAGTCATTTTCCTTGCACCTTAAAATATCCTTCAGTTTTGAATCCCTAACTCAAGGAAAAATACATCAGCCCTTCAGTTTCTCTGTACCCCTCATGATTTTATAAACCCCTGTAAAGTTACCCCTTAATCTCATCCTCTCCAGTGAAAAAATGTCCCAGACTATCCAGCCTCTCCTTATCGCTCACTCCCTCCATTCCTAACAACATCCACGTTAATCTGTTCTCAACCCTCTCCAGCTTAATACTATCAAGTTTAATAATATTAAAGTGAATAGTCAAGGTGTTTTCTAAGGGCGGGGAGACCAAAACTCGAGGGCATAGTTTTAAGGTGAGAGGGAAAACATTTAAAAGTGAACTAAGGGGCAGCCTTTTCACCCAGAGGGTGGTATGCCTTTGGAATGAGCGGGCAGGGAGACCAGACTGGACACAGCATTCCAGCAGAGGTCTCACCAATATCCTGTACAACCACAACATGACGTCCCAATTCCGATACTCAAAGGACTGACCAATGAAGAAAGTGTGTTAAACACCTTCTTAACCACACTATCTGTATGAGATGCAAATTTTAAGGAATTATCCTTGACGGCCTAGGTCTCTGTCCTACAACACTGCCAAAACCCTACTTTTAATTGTATAGGTCCTGCTCTTGTTTGATTTACCAAATTCAATACCTCACATTAATCCAAACTAAACTCCACCTGCCACCCCTCAGCCCGGTGTGTGATATTACTGCCACCTCACCCTTCCCCTTCAATTTTAAAATGCCCATCCCTCTCCAGACGCCCTGCACACTCTAGCCTTGATTTTCACAAAGAACCTAAGCTTGGTTTACCTTGTGTGGTTAGGGGGAGGAGGGACCGATTGCAGACACAGTCAGTGGGGAGGAGAGGCTGGACAGTAATCACCAGCCAGGAAGAGGGGAGTCGATTGTTAGAGTGGGGTAAGAGTGATCGGTATTTTGTGACCAGAAATTAATCTCTTCCTTCGTCTCTGGTGTTCAGTAATAAATATCCATTTGAGACCCTTCATTGGGCAGAGTATGGCTGCAGGATTTCTTTCCCTAATATTGCAGACTACAGATAATAGCGATTAAAGATGTTCATAGTTAATTTCGACAGCGTAGCACATACACTCAACATCCTACAGTTGAGACAAATATCTTGCAATTGTTTAACAATACTAAGTGTTTTGTATAGTTCAGTAATGGTAACCTGATTATAATCAATCCACACCGAGCTGAAAGTGGGCACTACAATATGACCCAAAATCTGGGTATGGTAGTGTAGTGGGTAGTGTCCCTGCCTCTGAGCCAGAACTCTGGATTTGCTTCGAATTCCTGAACTTGTGTGGTAGTGTTCCTATCTCTGGACTAGAAGGCCTGGATTCAAGTCCTTCCTGTTGCAGAGGTATGTCACAGCATGTCATAACAGGCTAATGAGCAAACACACAGGAGAATACTGTTACAGCTTTATGGGTAAAGCTGAGTGATGCACGTGTCTCTACCTCCGGGCACAAAGGTCTAGGTGTAAAGCCCACAGACGTGTCTCATGATACATCTGAACAAACTGATTAACATGGATTTAGAATTGTGATTTGAAGGAGAAGGAAGAGGTGTCAGTATTGAATTTCAGAATTTAGGCCCAGGATGACTGAAAGTACAGCCATTCGTGTTGATTGGACTCACACTTCGCAGCAGTAAAGGTTTATAAAATCAGGACGGTCCTGGATAGAGTGAGTAGACAGGGTTTTTCCCCAGTTTTGGGGCGTCCAAAACTAGAGGGGATCGTTCGAAAGTGCGAGGGGAAAAGTTTTGATGAGGCTTTTGTAAGTAATTTTCCTTGCACCTTAAAATATCCTTCAGTTTTGAATCCCCAACTCAAGGAAAAATACATCAGCCCTTCAGTTTCTCTGTACCCCTCATGATTTTATAAACCTCTGTAAAGTTACTCCTTAATCGCATCCTCTCCAGTGAAGAAATGTCCCAGACTATCCAGCCTCTCCTTATCGCTCACTCCCTCCATTCCTCACAACATCCAGGTTCATTTGTTCTCAGCCCTCTCCAGCTTATTACTATCAAGTTCAATAATATTAAAGTGAATAGTCAAGGTGTTTTCTAAGGGCGGGGAGACCAAAACTCGAGGGCATAGTTTTAAGGTGAGAGGGGAAACATTTAAAAGTGAAATAAGGGGCAGCCTTTTCACCCAGAGGGTGGTATGCCTATGGAATGAGCGGGCAGGGAGACCAGACTGGACACAATATTCCAGAAGAGGTCTCACCAATATCCTGTACAACCTCAACATGACGTCCCAATTCCGATAATCAAAGGAATGACCAATGAAGAAAGTGCGTTAAACACCTTCTTAACCACACTATCTGTATGAGATGCAAATTTTAAGGAATTATCCTTGACGGCCTAGGTCTCTGTCCTACAACACTGCCAAAACCCTACTTTTAATTGTATAGGTCCTGCTCTTGTTTGATTTACCAAATCCAATACCTCACATTAATCCAAACTAAACTCGACCTGCCACCCCTCAACCCGGTGTGTGATATTACTGCCACCTCACCCTTCCCCTTCAATTTTAAAATGCCCATCCCTCTCCAGACGCCCTGCACACTCTAGCCTTGATTTTCACAAAGAACCTAAGCTTGGTTTACCTTGTGTGGTTAGGGGGAGGAGGGACCGATTGCAGACACAGTCAGTGGGGAGGAGAGGCTGGACAGTAATCACCAGCCAGGAAGAGGGGAGTCGATTGTTAGAGTTGGGTAAGAGTGATCGGTGTTTTGTGACCAGAAATTAATCTCTTCCTTCATCACTGGTGTTCAGTAATAAATATCCATTTGAGACCCTTCATTGGGCAGAGTATGGCTGCAGGATTTCTTTCCCTAATATTGCAGACTACAGATAATAGCGATTAAAGATGATCATAGTTAATTTCGACAACGTAGCACATACACTCAACATCCTACAGTTGAGACAAATATCTTGCATTTGTTTAACAATACTAAGTGTTTTGTGTAGTTCAGTAATGGTAACCTGATTATAATCAATCCACACCGAGCTGAAAGTGGGCACTAAAATATGACCCAAAATCTGGGTATGGTAGTGTGGTGGGTAGTGTCCCTGCCTCTGAGCCAGAACTCTGGATTTGCTTCCAATTCCTGAACTTGTGTGGTAGTGTTCCTATCTCTGGACTAGAAGGCCTGGATTCAAGTCCTTCCTGTTGCAGAGGTATGTTACAGCATGTCATAACAGGCCAATGAGCAAACACAGGAGAATACTGTTACAGCTTTATGGGTATTGCTGAGTGATGCAAGTGTCCCTACCTCCGGGCACAAAGGTCTAGGTGTAAAGCCCACAGAAGTGTCTCATGATACATCTGAACAAACTGATTAAAATGGATTTAGAATTGTGATTTGAAGGAGAAGGAAGAAGTGTCAGTATTGAATTTCAGAATTTAGGCCCAGGATGACTGAAAGTACAGCCATTCGTGTATTTAGGCCCAGGATGACTGAAAGTACAGCCATTCGTGTTGATTGGACTCACACTTCGCAGCAGTAAAGGTTTATAAAATCAGGACGGTCCTGGATAGAGTGAGTAGACAGGGTTTTTCCCCAGTTTTGGGGCGTCCAAAACTAGAGGGGATCGTTCGAAAGTGCGAGGGGAAAAGTTTTGATGAGGCCTAAAGGGCACCTTTTCACGCAGAGGGTGATGTCCGTATGGAATGAGCTGCCAGAGGAAGTGGTGGAGGCTGGTACAACTACAGCATGTAAAAGGCATCTGGAAGCTGACAGACCTGCTGAGCTTTAACAGCAATTTTTGTATTTGTTAAAAAATGCATTCATTTTAATATAGGTATTCTGAATACTTAAATATTTTATTTTTTTAATGACGCAGGGCCATGTAAACATATTTCAAATCGGCCGGGACCATTTTCTGCTTTGAGTATAGCTCTGTGTTTGACAGCAGCAATGATGCACATACATGGAACAGGGAATGTGATGTAGACATAGTTTGACAATGTACAAGGAGACTTCACATGATCAAGTTTGGGAAAGAATGATATTATTGTGTAATTCAACTCAGAGAGGCAGAAAATGTAATCTTCCTGAGATTATTGCACTCTCCCTCCTTCATTGTTCCTCATCACAGCAATGTGTGCAAGCTAAAACAAACTGTACAGTCATCATTACCATTCTTATTTTTATAGAATCCCTGCAATGTTGAAACAGGCCCTTCGGCCCAACAAGTCCATACCAACATTCCCAACCCATTTCCCTATATTTACCCCTGACTAATGCAACTAACCTAGATTTCCCTGAACACTACAGACAATTTAGCGTGAAACATCCACCAAACCTACACAGTTTGAGCTGTGGTAGGAAACTGGATCACCCATTAGAAGCTCACACAGGAAAGTGGAGAATGTGCAAACTCCACAGAGACAGTCACCCAAGGCTGGAATCGAACCCAAGTCTCTGGTGCTGTGAGGTAACAGTGCTAACCACCGTGCTACCCTTTGGGTGCTCCCTGACCAGAGTTCATTGGAATCTACTCACTGCCTAAAGCAAAGGGAATTCAGCCAAATCCAACTCTCCCAGGATGAAATCCCATTGCTAGCAGCTGTGTGAGTACAATATCTTCAGAAGCAGAATAACGTTTTGGACAATCTCAATTTTTACTTTTGTCATGAGTTCCAATAAGATCTGGACAAAGTTCTTTCAAATTAAAATTGCAGAAATTTTGTTAATCTGTGCGTGTCTGTGTGTGTGTGTGTGTGTTTGTGGGTGTATGTCTTTGTGTGTGTGTTTGTGTTTAGAAAGGGAGGTATTAGACCATAAGACCATAAGACATAGGAGTGGAAGTAAGGCCATTCGGCCCATCGGGTCCACTTTGCCATTTAATCAACTCCACTTACCCGCATTCTCCCCGTAGCCCTTAATTCCTTGTGACATCAAGAATTTATCAATCTCTGCCTTGAAGACATTTGGCGTCCCGGCCTCCAATGCACTCCGTGGCAATGAATTCCACAGGCCCCACCACTCTCTGGCTGAAGAAATATTTCCGCATTTCTGTTCTGAATTTACCCCCTCTAATTCTAAGGCTGTGCCCACGCGTCCTAGTCTCCTCGCCTAACGGAAACAATTTATTTGCGTCCATCCTTTCCAAGCCATTGATTATATATTTGCAATACCCAAACAGTTTGCCATTAATCTTTCCACCATAGTTTGAACAACATTTCTCTGGATCATAAACGTGTTGTTTTGTGCAGATTAAAGAAACTAGCCTGACTTGTTGCTAAAACTGACCCTGACCCAGTCTGAGACCGATATCATCGGCCATATCACAAACCTGGTGACATTTAACTTTTGTTGTGAGCAGTGGAGGAGTGGGACTAGAAAAGCAAACAGTGACCCCAAAAAGCCATGGATCTATAGACCGGTGAGCCTGATGTCATTGGTGGGTAAGTTGTTGGAGGGGATTCCGAGGGATAGCATTTACATACATTTGGGAAGGCAAGGGCTGATCGGGGTAGACAACGTGTCTTTCTGCATGGGAAATCATGTCTTATTAATTCGGTTGAGTTTTTTGAAGAGATAACAAAGAAGATTGATGAATGCAGTTTGGTAGACATTGTCTATATGGACTTCAGCAAGGTGTTCATTTAAAGAACAAAGAACAAAGAAAATTTACATCCCAGGAACAGGCACTTCGCCCTCTAAGCCTGAGCCGATCCAAATGTACTGTCTAAATCTGTCGGTCAATTCCTAAACATCTGTATCCCTCTGCTCCCCACCTACTCATGCATCTGTCCAGACGCATCTTAAATGAATCTACAGTGCCTGCCTACACGTTCCAAATGCCCACCACCCTCTGTGTGAAGTACTTACCGCGTGTATCCCCTTTAAACATTCCACCTCTCACCTTGAAAGTGCGACCTCTCGTTACTGAATCCTTCAACCTGGGAAAAAGCCCCTCTCTATCCACCCTGTCTATACCCTTCATGAATTTGTAAACCTCAATCAAATCCCCCCTCAATCTCCTTTTTTCCAGTGAAAATAAACCTAACCTACTCAGTCCCTCTTCATAGCAAGTATTTCATTCTGATTGGTAGGCAGATGAGTAAGGTTCGGTCACAAGAGATACAGAGGAAGCTCGTCACAATTGGCTTGAAGGAAGTGGGATATTTTTCAGACTGGAGGCTTGTGAGCAGCAGTGTGTTGTAAGAATCAGTACTGAGTTCACTGCATTTCATCATTTATGTAAAGGATTTAAATGCGAATATTGGGGCCATAGTTAGTAAGGTTACAGATTACATCAGAAAGGTAGTGTAGTAGATTATCTTAGAGTACAACGAGACCACAATTAGATGGGACAAAGGGGCAAGGAGTGAGAGATGAAGTTTAATTTAGATAAATTTTGTGAACGCAAACCAGGGCAGGAATTACACACTTAATGGTAAGGTCCTGGGGCGTGTTGTCAAACAAAGGGTTAGGGCTGCAGGTACATTGTCTACCTGCAACTCCACTTTCCAGGAACAATGTGGGACAGAACACATTTGGTACATTTCCCTTAATCAGTCAGAGCATTGAGTATAGGAGTTGTGGTGGCATGTTGCATCTGTACAGGATGTTGGTGAGACTACTTTAAGAATACTGCGAACAACTCGGTTTTCTGTAGAAATGATTTAGACACAGATGTTCCAGGACTGGAAGTTTGAGCTTTAGGGAGAGGTTAATTAGGTTGAGGTGCTTTGTCCTGGTGTGTCAGAGGTTGAGGGGTGGCATTATAGAGGTTTATAAAATCATCAGGGGCATAGATATTTTGAACATCCACGCTCTGCTCCCAAGGATAGGGGAGACCAGAACAAGAGAGCATAGGTTGAAGGGGAGAGGGCGAATGATTTAGAAGGGACCTGAAGGTAAATGTTACACACAGAGAGTGGCGTGTGTACGGAAAGTGCTGTCAGAGGAAATGCTGAAGGCGGTTACAATCGCACATTTAAAAAGTATCTGAAAGAGGAGGGATATTGGCCAAATGCTGGCAAATGGGACTGGATCAGATTTGATATCTAATCCGAGTGAACAGATTGGACTAACGGGTCTGTTTCCGTTCTGCATGACTTTCTGATTCTATAAAAAGGATGACGAATAATTCTGAAAGGACCTTTCAAGTGGGAATTCTCTTCACTGGAAGTTTATCGTGCCTCTATGCTCACATTGATTGAAAGCTGCATTAGGTAAATATTTGACAGAGAAGTGAATCATGCATAATGGGATATAGACAGGAAAGTGGGGCTGAGACGCCAACCTGATCAGCCACAATCTTAGTGCCTGGTGGAGAAGGCTCAAAGTATGTAATGACCCACTTCTGCTCCTCAGTCCCATGCTTCTGTGTTCCATTCAGCCCCTCAAACCAGTTAGACAGGAGCAGTTGGAGGCTAATTACTGCTATCAACTGGTGCACAGAAACAGAGGAGTCTATTCAGCCCTTCATAACTGTCCCACACGCTTTGAGGTGATTTATGAAATGTAATTGGAAAACCCAGGCACGGGTATAAACGAGGACCCTCATCTCTCTTTACAGATCTTCCCCTATCTGCAACTTGTGCTTCATTTATTGGTCATGTTGTAGACCTAAATTCACTGTGAATACAGCCCCTATAGCTCACCCAGAGATGGCTCACGGAAATGTAATTGGAACACCCAGGCTGGGTATGAAAGAGGCCGCTCATCTCTCTTTACAGAGCTTCCCCTCTCTGCAACTTGTGATTCATTTGTTTTTCATGTTATATACCCAGATTCCGTGTGAATACAGCCTCCATACCTCACCCAGAGATGGCTCACAAAATCATCTGGTCTCCCTGACTGCAATATGCAATAACATAATACATGAAAATAACACCCACTAACGTTCCAATAACAGAATGTGAGAACATCAGAAACAGGGGCAGGAAGTTTACTCCCCAAGCCTGCCTTGTCCTTCACTAAGATTGTGGCTGATCTGCTCTCGGTCTGAAATCCTCTTTAATACCCAGTTCCTCATAGCCCTCACCTCTGACAGATCAATATCCATCTACCTCCTCTTCAAATACTTTCAGTCATCTCGCTCCCTGAACACTCTTGGTAACAGAAATCCTGACATTCAATCACACCTGTTTGAAGAAAACACTTGCTGCTCCGATATCATGGTTTATTGATATGAACAAAAGAGGTTGAGACAAGGGTTCAGGTAAAATGGACTGGCCCCGATATCAAGGCAGTAGTTGACTTCTGTTGACATCAAGGAGCTTAACACAACTGGACTTAATGGGAATCAGAGTAAATTCTCCAGTGTTTGGAGTCAAACATGGCACAAAGGAAGATGGACATCATCTCAGTCCTGGGTCACCTCTGTGGGAGATCCTCAGGGTAGCTTCCTCTTCACAAACAACTTCAGCTGCTTCATCAATGTCTTCCGTCCCCACCCTCACCAACATAAGATCAGAAGTGGGGATGGTCACTGAAGATTCCACAATGTTCAGAACATTTTGTCCCCCTCAGCTCCTGAACTGGTATGTGTCCATGTGCAGCAAGACCCAGACTCCATTGAGAGCTGTGCTGTTAACGTGTCTGTAACATTCATGTAACAGCACTGCCTATTGCCACAGTAAAACAAGAGTTCATTCAGCACTTCACCCTGGTTTCACAGGAATATGAGGAAGTCATTCAGCCCATTGATATTATTGGAGAAGAACAGGGACAGCCCATTCAGTGCCTCCAGCCTATTACACAGGAAGAGAAGGAGTCCAGTGTGATGGATTACACAAGAGCCCCTCGAGAATATTGGAAGGCAATAGCCTAGATTCTAATGTTTTCTTATTTTAAAGGAAATGTAAAGGGTCTGTTCCAGATGCAATGTGACAGCATCAAGAGAAAATTCAGTGAGAGTAGCAGCCAGGAAACATTCCCTGAAGCTTCCAACTCTGTTGAGACCCGTATAGTTTTTGATGTTACTGAGAAACCAAAACCCTGAGATCCTAATCTGTGAGAGCTGGCCACACCCATTCAGGTTACATTAAAATAAACCTAAGGCATGCCTCGCTGTTACTGAAGTGTCTTAACTAACCAGCTAGGTAACGATCGTTCAATCTCTCTCTTCAAAGAAACCAGGACAACAGCATCATCACACTTGTCAGTACATTTAGCTATCAAACAGGAACCGGGGTAACCAGTCAGGCCCTTGGCCCTGTCCAATCGGACGAGGAAGAAGTCAATCAGCCCCTTGAGTCACTTATACAGGAACAGTAGGAGGCCATTCCCACCTCAATGCACTTTCACAGGGGAAGAATGTGGTAATTGATTCTGATTCCTGATGAATGTCTTATTCCCGAAACGTCGATTCGCCTGCTTGTCAGATGCTGCCTGACCTGCTGTGCTTTTCCAGCAACCGATGCTCTACTCTGATCCTGGATTAGTGGTGCTGGAAGAGCACAGCAGTTCAGGCAGCATCCGAGGAGCAGTAAAATCGACGTTTCGGGCAAAAGCCCTTCGAGGAGGAAAACGTCTTCAAGGCAGGCATCCTTGCAAGAGGATTCGCAGTAGGGTTAAAATCAACTAGGTAAAAACAATGATTGCAGATGCTGGAAACTCGGATCTCCAGCATCGGCAGTCTTAAGTGTCTCCAGATTGATGCTCCAACATGATGAACAATTGGAGTAGAGGCTGCACAGACAGACTGTCCCACGTTGTTCCTCCTGGCCCCGTTGTTTATGATACACACGTGAGACTTTAACGTGGTTTTCTAGTGGTGAGCAGATAAGCCATATGCCTTGTGTGAAGTCTCAAGAATGCATGTTCCATCTCCGAGAAGACAGCCTGGTGTTCTCTATGTAGGGCGGAAGCTGTTGGGAAAAGCTACCGGTTTGAGATGGAAGGTATTGTGGCTGCTGTTGGGGATTGTAAGCAACATGACGATCAGTACGGGTTCACACGCCGACTGCACAATAACTTGGGGAAATTTAGTAAAGACATATAAACTATTAGGATAGTCACGTTAGACTGATGAATGGACTCTCTAAGTTCAAATAATGCTGACCGTGTTCATGTTGATCTTGTCTAGTGCATGTCCTGTTCCGTGTAACCTGTATGCCTTACTCTGTCCAAGTTTATTTCCATCCTATGATCTGTCTGGCCATGCTGACTATGATCTTTCTCCACTGCTCATAAATAAAGTGTTTCCCTACTGAGGTACATGTGGCAATAAATCAAACCAATCAATCCTGGGTAAAGTACGGAATTTCTCTCCCTGTCAATGCCTGTTTTGGAAATAAGTGATGCTGCCACTCCTCGTGTTTCAGCGTCACCATTTCTTCGTCTCTCACAGCTCCACAGATTAAACACTCAGCTTCTTTACTCTACCCTCATGTTACCATCACCCGTGCCTGTGGTAAGGGAATCATTCCTTACAAACGAGATCTAATCTGTACAGCGTGCCCCTAATGTATACTCTTGTAGTGAATTCTCCGTCTGGTGTTCTCTGTACCATCACGTCTAGGAATGGGAGTTTGCTATCCTTTTCTTCTTCTCTCGTGAATCGGATTCCTGTGAGTATGGCGTTGATGATCCTGTGTGGTTTTTCTATTTCCGTGTTTTTAATGATTACAAACGTGTCATCGACATATCTGACCCAGAGTTTGGGTTGAATTTGTGGTAGGACTGTTTGTTCTAACCTTTGCATAACTGCCTCTGCTATGAGTCCCGAGATTGGTGATCCCATGGGTGTTCCGTTGATTTGTTGCTAGGTGTGATGATACAGAGAACACCAGACGGAGAATTCACTACAAGAGTATACAGGAAAGTCACGCACACAGACCAAGTCCTAAACTATGAAAGTAACCACCCCAACGCACACAAACGAAGCTGCATCAGGACACTATTCAAAAGGGCCACAACACACTGCAGTACACCAAAACTGCAAAAAGAAGAAGAGGAACACCTATACAAGGTATTCACCAAAAA
>NW_025210217.1:17599-18779 GCF_004010195.1 Chiloscyllium plagiosum
ACCTCTTTGTTTCTATACTCAATTCCTCTTGTTATGAAGTCCAGCATGCTATTAGCCTTCTTCACTATCTGCTGTACCTGCATGCTTGCCTTCATTGGTGTACAAGAACACCCAGATCTCTCTGTACTGCCCCTTTACATAAATTGATTCCATTGAGGTAGTAGTCTGCCTTCCTGTTCTTGCTACCAAAGTGGATAACCATACATTTATCCACATTAAACTGCATCTGCCATGCATCTGCCCACTCACCTAACTTGTCCAGGCCACCCTGTAATCTCCTAACATCCTCATCACATTTCGCCCTGCCACCCAACTTTATATCATCAGCAAATTTGCTAATGTTATTGCTGATACCATCTTCTATATCATTAACATATATTATAAAAAGCCGCGGTCCCAGCACGGATCCCTACGGTACCCCACTGGTCACTGCCTGCCATTCCGAAATGGAGCCGTTTATCACTACCCTTTGTTTTCTATCAGCCAACCAATTTTCAATCCATGCTAGTACTTTGCCCCTAATACCATGCGCCCTAATTTTGCACACTAACCTGCGATGTGGGACTATATCAAAAGCTTTCTGAAAGTCCAGGTACACTACATCTACTGGATCTCCCTCGTCCATCTTCAGAGTTACATCCTCAAAAAATTCCAGAAGATTAGTCAAGCATGATTTCCCCTTCATTAATCCATGCTGACTCTGACCTATCCTGTTACTACTATCCAGATGTGCCGTAATTTCATCCTTTATAATAGACTCCAGCATCTTTCCCACCACTGACGTCAGACTAACTGGTCTATAATTTCCTGCTTTCTCTCTCCAACCTTTCTGTCAAGTGGTATAACATTAGCCACCCTCCAATCCGCAGGAACTGACCCCGAATCTATCGAAGTCTGGAAAATAATCACCAATGCAACCACGATTTCTCGAGCCACCTCCTTCAGTACCCTGGGATGCAGACCATCAGCCCCCGGGGACTTATCAACCTTCAGACCTAACAGTCTCTCCAACATCAAATCCTGGCAAGTATCAATTCCCTTAAGTTCAGGTCCTTCAGCCACTGTTACCTCAGGGAGATTGCTTGTGTTTCCCAGTGAACACAGATCTGAAGTACCAATTTAATTATTCTGCTATTTCTATTTTCCCCATAATATATTCTCCTGCTTCTGTCGACAAGGG
>NW_025210218.1:0-18779 GCF_004010195.1 Chiloscyllium plagiosum
TAAACCCTCGCCCCTTGTAACCCAGAACTCCCTACCTGTAACCTAAACTCACACACTGTAACACAGATCCTCACTCTTTGTAACTCAATCTAATTCAAATGTCTTCATTGGACCTACCATCACTAACACTTCCAGGCCTTAAACACAGGCAGGTTGAAAAAGCTTTTCCTTACATTATCATTAGTTATTTTGTCAATTGTCCTAAATCTCTGCCATCTGATTCTCAACTTTTCCAATAAGGCTTTCCTTTCTTGGCTCTGTCCTGACCCCTTGTAATTGTGAGTATCGCGAACAAATTTCCTTTTAGTTTTTGCCCAACGTCTCCAAGATGTCTCCCTAAATGAAGTTCCTCTTCTCTGGAATTATTCTTGTGAATCTGTTCTATGCAATCAACTATCCCTTCATAGCCTTCCTTAAGTGTGATGCCAAAACTCAATGCATTATTCCAGTTTGCGATGAATTAGTGCTTTATAAGTTTAATGTTGTCAAGGTGCTATTGTATTCTATGCAACTTTTAATAAACTCCAGGGTATTGTGTTATCTGCTCTCCCTGAATCTGTCCTGCCACGTTCAATAAATTATGCAAATTTACTGCTAGGTCCCTCTGCTCCAGCATTCTGCCTATCTTAGAAACTCATTTTACTCTCTCAATCCTCAATTCCTCATCAGTCTTCACTATATACGACAAAAATAACACCTCAGAAGCAGTTAAAAGCAGGAAACCAAAGGGGAGGAGGAACTCAGGAAAATCACAATCGCCAGAGAAGTGGTATCCAGTAAATTGTTGAAGCTACAGATGGACAAATACTGAATCCTGATGGACCTCATTAAAAGAAGAGGCTGGTGACATAGTTGATGTATCGGGTTTTAATTTTCCAAAGCTCCCTCAATTTGGGGAAGATCGCGATTGATTTAAGGTATTGAATGTCACTCCTTTAATCCACTGATTTGCAATGCAGAGTGATGTCAATAGCAGGGGTTCAATTCCCACACCAGCTGAGGTCACTCTCCTTCTCATCCTTTCCCCTCACCTGAGGCATGGTGATCCTCATGTTAAACCACCACTAGTAGTTTCTGTCTCTCTTTAATGAGAAAGTAACCCATGATCTGGTAAGACTCTGGTAACTTTTTTTTAACCTTTATTCAAAAAGGGAGGAAGACAGAAATCAAGAAACTACAGCTTCACATTGGTTATAGCACAGAAGTTAGAAATTACTATTAAATAAGTGATAGAAGAGTTATCAGATAAGTTCATGGTAACCAGACAGAGTATAGAGGAACTAGTGGATGTACTGTACTTAATTTCCATAAGATATTTGATAAACAGCCTCATTAAATATTATCTCAGAAAATAACAGCTCATGGTCTTGCAGGTAGCATACTGACATTGATATTGATTGGCTGTTTAACAAGACTCAGAGAAGGAGTAAATGGTCTTTTTCAGGTTAGCCAAAAGCAACAAGGCTCAGTGCTGGAGCCCCAAAGGTTTGCAATTTGTACAAGTGATTTGCCTGAAAGAATGGAAGGAGAGGGTTGATAAATTTACAGATAGCAAAAAGGTAGGTAGGAAAGTAAATTTGGTGGGGATATGTGGTGGCTGCACAAAGGTACTTGACAAATTAAACATAACGTGAGAAAATATGAAAATGTTAATTTCGGCTGGAAGAGTAATATGTTATCTAAAAGATGTGAGATCGCAGAGCTCCAAGATGCAGAGGATTCGAGGTGTCCTATTTTATGAATAGCAGATTAACGATATGCACTCTTAGGAAGTAATTAGGAAAACTAAAAGATTATTGTCAATTATTGTGAGAGAAATTGAATGCAAAATATAGGGAGGTTACCTTTTGGTTATTGAGGGAAATGGCAAGACCACATTTAGAGTTGTGTGTATAGTATTGGACTCCTTACTTAAGGAAAGATGTAAATGCATTGGAAGAAGTTCAAAGAAGATTTACTGTTATCTGGAATGGATAAGTTGTCATGAGGAAAGGCTGGCCTAAGCTTTTGACTGCTGGTTTTTAGAAGAGTAGGAGGTGACTGGAAAGGCACGGATAAGATCCTGGGAGTCTTGACAGGACAGATGTGGAGAGAATGTTTCCCCTTAAGAAGAATCCAGAACTAAAGCCACTTTTTAAAAATAAGGAGACACCCATTTAGAACAAAATGAGGCTAAAATTTTTCTCTCAAAGGATTTTGAGTCTTTGGAACTCTCTTCTGGTAGTGGAAGCAGAGGTGGATAGATTCTTGGTAATCAAATAGGTGAAAGGTCATCAAGCAAAAGTGGGATTGTTGATTTGAGGTTATAGCCATGATCTTATTAAGTGGCAGAGTCAGTTCAATGAGCCAAATGGCCTATTCCATTCTATTTTGTTTGCATGTACCCCAAAACCTCAATCTCACTCTGTGCGACACAGATCCAGACATGGCAGGTAACTATATCCATCATTCCATATAACTCAGATCCTCAACTATTTTCTGGAGAGATGACTCTCAAAAATGCTCTAACCTAGTTATGCATCAACATATGCATCACTCAACAAACCCAGAGTTATGAGGTCTAATCTATAATTCATATATATGCAATTGATTAAAAAAAATCTGATTATGACCTCTGGTGTGTATCTGTTGTTATGGACTAGACCAGACCACTCAAAACATTCTTAAGCAGGCAGCCCAGACCATAATTTGTTTTGGTAAGTATACAGTGAAAATTATTCGGATTAAGTTAGCAAGGTTGACTACCAGGTTTAAAACCGACAAAAAAATTATTCACAAAATTATACAATGAAGCATGAAGAACAGAATAAAGAATCCCTACAGAACTCAGTCTATCCAAACTAGACTTAGTATGCTGTTCTGAATATACACAACAGTCCCAATAAGCAAACCCCCTTTAAAACACAGTACAAAAAGGGTCAGATGCTTACAGGTTGAAGTTAGAAGGGCAGAAGAGGGAGAGTTTCCACACAGTTCACTGTTGAACTCCCAACCAGTTCTGAACTGAACTAAACTGTTCATCTAGAGAGCTGACAACTCCCCTTTCATTCTACAGGTCATTTCTAAAACATAACCACTTTGGCCTGAAGTCTCATCTGTTTACATTTTAAACAAAAGGCCTCTCAAAATCCTTTTCATCTCTGTCTGATCGGAACCCGGCCTGGTTTATTACCCCTCTGAAAAAGATCAAGGACAGAATATCCTTGAGCCAAGGAACAGCTTTTAGAAGAAAAAAGACTAGCTTTGTGACACTGTGATATTCTTATCTGAACATCTGAGTAAGTTTGACTTTTCAAATATGGTTTTTTTAAATCAGTCCTTCCCATGTGAAATTTACTAAATCAATGTTTAAACTATAATAATTATCAAAGGGGAGCAGGATGGATTTCACCTTTTAAAGGAACTGTACAGACCAACTCTCAATTCTACAACTATTTTGCAAAGCCTCTGACAGTATAAAACCCTGCATTTCTTGTGTCTAAATCCCCCATTTCTCTCATAGATTCTGAATTCTGTAACACCTGGGATCCCTTTATCCAGAACTCTCTTGGGCCCAGGGAGAAAGATGACCAAAGCAGAATTGTCTAGTCCCCTTCATTTATGGAAATAGCTAGAAGATTAGTGATTCTGGTGAATATATTTCCATTTTAAATAGCATTTCTAATTTGTAATTAACAAGAAAGAAGAAATGGAAAAATTTGCAAGGAGGAAGCGGGGGATGGAACTAAAGGAGTTGTGCTTGCAAAGAGCTGGCACAGAGATGCCAGGCTGTATGGGCCCTTCTGTGTTGCAATCAGTCTATGTCTTTAATCAGAGAACATGACAGCATTATCTGAGGGCTATTTAAAACAGCAGCAAATAGTGTCCTCCAATAAAGTGTCATAATATACATTTTATTTTTACAATGAAACGGCAGCATAGAAACAAATCATCTAGCACAACAGGTCCACAGCAGAATTTATGTTTCCATATGAGCTTCCTCCCACTCCACTTCATTTCAATGCACCAACACATCCTTCCAGCATCTCCTTACAAGCATCAATGCAATTGACTTTGAATGCTCCTTGTAATAGTGATTTCCACATTCTTAAGATGATTTTTTGTAAATAAGTGTCTATTAAATTCACTGTGGAATTTATTAGCAGCAATCATTACAACAGTGGTGGGAGTAATGCACTAATAATCAAGTGTCACTTTTCCACAAGTCACACCATCAGTATAAATGTTTTGATTCAATCACCAAAACTGGTGACTGTATTGCTATCCAGAACAAAATAAACATTTACCAGTTTCTTTTAATGAACTCAAAATTCATTACGAAAAACAAGTGGAAAAATTGGTTAACATCTAAACTCCAATCCAGAATTAGAGCTATAAAATCTTTTAATCCCAACATACATACACTCACAGAACAAAAAGCAGCAAAATTCTGCAGAGATTATATTTTGAAAAAAGCATCCTTACTCGCCAATGATCTTAAGACAAAAGATACAATCTGATGAATTTTCATGTCTACCAAGTTTCTCGTTAACAAAATTGAATTGTTGACAGCAATAAACTGATGGAAGATCTTCAATTCAAGCCTTAGTTCAGATGGAAATCAAGTTGGTTTGAGATTTTTGGGAAAGCAGATATCAGGGTGCACAAGGTAATCAATATACTGACATGTGGAAACATTATCAGGATGCCAATTACTTCAATCAAGAGAAGGAGACAGTGGTTGGCAGCTTTAGAGATTTTTCTTTCTTCTCACCTTTTCTTTTAAAAAACAGAAGCCAAACAAGAAAAATAAATGCCACCACAGGTCCTCATGGTCTCTTCCAAAACTGGCTCTTTCGGCAAATCCTGGTAATAATCCCATCTGTTAACTCTCTAAATGTTTTCCTTGGCCATTTTCCCAAACTCACTTCACTTTCAGTCATTAAAAAGTGGGTCACAGTCTATATTAAACATTTAACTAATTTTCCAATAAACCTCATGAGTTCCGTTCTCCCTTGGTAAACTCTATTTAATCTGTAAAGTGTCCAAACAACTCAATATTCCAGTTCTCTACAAAATCCATAAATATATGTAAGTTGTCCTAAAATGCGTTCACCTTTGTTTACTTATGATGTAGATACAAAAAAAAAGACTTGCAATCGCTCATCTACATTCACTCATTATACAAAATCTACAGTTTCTTGTAGATTTTCAAATGATTACAACTTCTTGTCAACTTCTTAATCTTCAAATGATTCCAACATGATTATATTCATATCAAGAATGGTATTATCCTTCTCAGCGATATGAACATTATTTATGCTATAAGGCTGAATCAGCAAACTTAATTGAAACCCTCTAGCATTTGATTCTTATATTTTTCTACAATGGCCAAAGGATTGACAATTCTTTGTGATTGTGTTGGATGTAAACTTTGAAATGTTTAAGAACCATAAACAATCCCAGGCTTTCCTTTTCTACTGTTCATTTAGTTTCTCAGAAAGGTACCCCACTGCCTTCTTTACCTTCTTGCAATAAGATCTAGGTGCTGCAATACAACACATCATTCATGAAAGCCACACAATTATCAGATCTTCTTAATTATGTTGAGCATGCCATTAAAACTTGATTTCAGAGGATCCCCCTGAAACATAACAAAACCAATACTTCATCTCCTGCTTGAAGTGTTCAGATTTCAGCATCTTTGTCCATTCTTTCATCTTTGCTGGCGATGTTTTAAAATGCTCCTACGCTGCTCTGAAGGATTCCAGAAGTTTCTCCAGGAATATGAACACATACAGAATTTATCTTTCCCTCCTAATCAGTTTTAGTGGTCATCTTGTCCATAAATGAATTAAAATGGACTAAACCTGGCAGAATCACAGGATGATTGAATCTCTTCAGCAAATAAGACAGAATCCTAATTATTGTCCCATTCGTGGTGATACTTATGACAATATGATATAATCACTGTCTTGAGAGTTTGACAATACCTCTATGATGCTCCCTGCATCTGTGAAGGATATATTATTAACTTCAATTGTTTTATACCCAAGTTATATATTATACCTTGGAAACAATTTAGGCAGAAAATTAAAACTTTGGTCCAACTGTATTTCAAAACTCAGTAAAAAATTGTATTAACTTTAGCTGTGATTATGCTGAAAGGAGTGGCCTCTCAGAACTGAGTTTATATAAATTGGTGTCCTGCTTTTATTTTGGTAATGGCCCCATATGCTGGATGATTCCTCACAAACTGACACAAGTACTATCTGTGCCATTTTTTGTGTTGAAATTTTCACACCATTTTGCACAGGACATGATTTATAAAATTTTGCAATGTCCTTGTGAAGATTGAACCAGTAAGAATGTCTGTTTATCAATACTTGAGTTTTTATATTCCAACATGTCCTGCCATAGTAATTACAAATGCTTTGTGTAATCTTTCTTTATGATATCTGGGCAGAACACAATCTCATAAACACCCAATAACCCTTCTTCTGCAGATCTGTGAGGGTGCCCTCACCTTCCTCATCAGAAGTCTGGTTTTTACTTAACACTCCAGAACTCCCTTACCCTCAGCTTCAGTGTGGGCAGACTGTGTTAACTTGTCTAACTTCAGACTTGCTCACTGAATCTTGATTCAGCTTTAACAAAAGTTTTAGCTACTGTAATATCTACTTGTGGTTACAATTTGTTCACTGGTGATGGACTTTGCTTATAGCTTCCTCTAGTGCCATTTATCAAAGCTTTGTCTTTCAGTGCTCCAGAGATTTTGGATTTTTCTATTAATGAAAGTGCAACAGACTCCAAGACCCCACAGATTCCGGATGTGATTGAATGCCTGCAGGAATGTATGGAATGATTCACAAACTAATGGAATTGACCATCTGGGTAAACACTTTGTCTGGTATATTATTAAGTATTTAAAGCGAAACATCATGAAAAGGTGCTCCAGCTGAAGTAAACTTAATGAAACATGCTTAACATTCACAATCCCTGCATGAGATCAGCAGAAGCTAGAAACAAGACAGGACGCAATACATGGGAAAGTGATTATGATAATGAATACTAATTCACAGGTGGAGCATTACTTCTGTACATCTTGATAGATGTTGTGCTATTGCAAACACAGTGAATAAAAAACAGGTTTTGAATGACAGTTAAAATGATCTAGTAATTCAAGAAAATACATATTGAAACAGTGTGAAACATTTCTGAAATACATAAAATATACATTTTATTAGAGTTATATAGGAGACATTGAGATCCTGAACATTTGCTCAAACAATATGGAAAGAATAGGCCAAAGCATTGAAACAACATGTCAAGAGTGTGGTGGTGGAAAAGCACAGGAGGTCAAAAAGCATCCAAGGAGCAGGAGAATTGACGTTTCAGGCAAGATCCCTTCATCAGGAGACAATGTAAGCCATTTCTTAAACTAAAATATGTTACAAAATAAATTACAGGTAAAAAAAAAACAAAATGATAACTTTTATTTTTAAAGAATAAATAGCACTAATTTAAACATATTAAAAAGTTCTAACACCTCAGCTGCCCATATCGTTAAATTTTAGTCAATATAGCTTAGAGAAGTATGTCAGGTGTCCATGGTGTCATTAGATTGAATGACATGGCCATATTCACTAGAATAGCATGAGGATCAGTGTCTTCAGTCACATGGAGAGATTGGAGAGGCTTTGTTGTTAAGGAATGAGCCTGCTTTCTGAATCATTCTTGCACAAAAAAAAAATCATAAGTGTCTAACTGTGCTCCATGCTGCCTCTAACAGCAATAATATAACTGCAATACAATCTCCTTCCACCTCATTGTCAGTTGCATTCTCTCATATTCTAAATACAGAGACCTCTACCTAGACTTCATTGCATCAGGTGACCTTAATTGGCATGGTGGAAATGTAGAGACATAGAGTCATACAGCACAGAAATGGGTAGTATCTGTATTTTCCTCTAGTGTCTCCAAGTTTGGCAAGAAATATCCAGGATTCTTGCTCATAACCACTAAGCAGCAAAACACTTCTGGAAATGAGACATATTTTCCCATTTGGACAAAGAATGTAAGAAATGGGAGCAAGTGTAGAAAGCATGACTTCTTGACTCTGTTGAACGTTTCAATATGTGCATAGTATTCAGTCTCAATACTGCTTTCTTGACCAATTTGCTCATCCTTTGCTTCCTGTGAGTTCTGAAAATTCTTTATTTTTTCTCTTCAACATATTTAAGATCTGAACATATCATGCCTTTGCTGGAGAATTCTAAAGATTCAAACACTTTGTGTGAAGACAATTTTCCTTATCTCAGTCGTAAATAGTTGCTCCTTTGTAGACAGGAGCTCAAATCCTCCAACCCTGGCAGGAAACCAGAACAGCATGCATTGTTCCAAATGTTGCCTAACCAATGTCCTGCACAGCCTGAACATGACCTCCCAACTCCTATACTCAATGCTCTGACCAATAAAAGAAAGCATACCAAATGCCTTCTATCCTATCTACCTGCAACTCAACTTTCAAGGAGCTATGAACCTGCATTCCAAGGTCTCTTTGTTCAGCAACACTTCCTAGAACCTTACCATTAAGTGTATAAGTCCTGCGAAGATTTACTTTCCCAAAATGCAGCACCTCACATTTATCTAAATTAAACTCCATCTGTCACTCCTCAGCCCATTGGCCCATCTGAACAAGATCCTGTTGTAATCTGAGGTACCTTTCCTCACTGTCCACTACACTTCCAATTTTGGTGTCATCTGCAAGCGTACTAACAATACCTCCTATGTCCATATCCAAATCATTTATATGAATGACAAAAAGTAGTGGATACAGTACTGATCCTTGTGGCACACCACTGGTCATAATCTTCCAGGCTGTAAAACAACCCTCCATCACCACCCTCTGTCTTCTATCTTTGAGCCAGTTCTGTATCCACATGGCTAGTTCTCCCTGTATTCTGTGAGATCTGACCTTGATAACCAGTCCCCCATGGGGCACCTTATCAAATGCCTTACTGAAGTCCACGTACATCATGTCCACCACTGTGCCCTCATCAATCCTCTTTGTTACTTTTTCAAATAACTCAATTAAGTCTGTGAGACATGATTTCCCATGCACAAAACCATGCTGACTATCCCTAATCAGTCCTTGCCTTCCAAACATGTGAGAAGATTTGTAACTCGGGTTCTTGTTGTTGTGGTCTGTTCGCCGAGCTGGAAATTTGTGTTGCAGACGTTTTGTCCCCTGTCTAGGTGACATCCTCAGTGCTTGGGAGTCTCCTGTGAAGTGCTTCTGTGATCTTTCCTCCGGCATTTGTAGTGGTTTGAATCTGCCGCTTCCGGTTGTCAGTTCCAGCTGCCCGTTGCAGTGGTCGGTATATTGGGTCCAGGTCAATGTGCTTATTGATTGAATCTGTGGATGAGTGCCATGTCTCTAGGAATTCCCTGGCTGTTCTCTGTTTGGCTTGTCCTATAGTAGTAGTGTTGTCCCAGTCGAATTCATGTTGCTTGTCATCTGCGTGTGTGGCTACTAAGGATAGCTGGTCGTGTCGTTTCGTGGCGAGTTGGTGTTCGTGGATGTGGATCGTTAGCTGTCTTCCTGTTTGTCCTATGTAGTGTTTTGTGCATAAAACACATTCCAGTCGCTTTACCTGCCCGTTTGCAAACTTTGGGCAGAACGTTATGTTGTTCCTAGGAGTGGGAAAAGAGGCAAGTGATCAAAAGTCAGAATCCTGGCATGAGGAGCCACTGCTTTGTCCTCTTTGGGGAGTATTCAATTATGCCAGGTTGTGACTGAGAATTGCTGGCAGTAGTCTTAGCTGGTTGGGACATGTATGACTGAGGGAGGAAGGCTTGGATGTAATGGGCTTAGGTGAAAGAGGCTGGCAAAGGGGAGAGGTCTGTCCATCAAATGGATATAAGCTGTCAGGGGACGACTGGAAGTGACAGAGTATTTAGCCGCAAACATACACGGTATAGACCTCTATGAAATCCATGGCTTTCAGGGAATTGATAGCTGTCTGGGTGCCTTAAAAATGTTGCTTGGACCTTCAGTCCCAGAAGTTACTGATGGGATCAGGACTTCCTGCCTTCCCCCACCACAGAATTTGCCAAAACATTGGCGCATGCATACATAGTGAGATGAGAACTATGTGACTATGTGAGACAAGCTGACCTGCTGCCAAGTGGAATTGACACTCATCTTTTCACATGATGGTGAATGTACATTTTATTTTTTAAAAAATGCAATGTACTGCATATTTTGGAGATCTGAAATGAAAACAGTAAGTGCTAGAAAATCACAGCATGTCTGTGAACACCATTAACAGAGTTAATGTTTCAAGTGCAGTGACTCTTCTCTGGAATTGAAGGAGGCTGAAAAATAAGGATTTTTGATATTGTTGACAAAGGAGTAGTGAGTGGAACAGGTTGTGAGGGTGTCCAGAACAAAATGGGAAAGGGAATGCAAATATATTCCTGGTTTTATTATTTAAGATCTGTCCCTAATGTCCTCCTCATAGCTTACTTTCACAATTAACGTTGTACTATCAGAAAACTTGAATACATAGCTTTTGATACCTTCATATAAGCTTTCGAGGCAGTGCGAGAAAGATTCGCTACATTGTAAATATCTGACACCCCCACAGCACTGATACTTGCAGTTCTCCACTGGATATAGCTTACCAACTTGCAAGTGGCTAGTTTATCCCTACTTACTGTTCTCTGTTCCTTAACCAATCCTCTATCCATACTAACATACTACCTCCAAACGTATAATCTCTTCTGTTGCATTTCAACTTTTATTGTGACATTTTATCGAATGTCTTCTGAAAATTTAAATATACAGTATTGCATCTATTGGTACAGTATCTCATCCATTGGTTCCCCTTTATCTCTGCTGCTAGTCACATAGAGTAATAGATTCGTATAGCAAAGAAACAGGCATTTTGGCCCATCTCGTCTATGCCAACCAACAAACACCAAACTACACTAATTCCATTTACCTGCACTTGGTCTACTATGCCGTAGCAGTTTAAGAACCCATCCAGATGCTTGTTAAACTTTGTAAGAGTACCTGCCTCCACCACACTCACAGGCAACATGCTCCATATTTCTAAGACCCTGTGGGTGACAAACCTTTGCCTCAGATCTTCTCTAAATCACTTACTCCACACCTTAAACTCCTTCTGGTCTTAGACACGTCTGCCCTGGGGAAAAGGTTCGCATAATCTATTCTGTCTATGCCTCTCGTAATTTTGTGTATCTCAATAAGATCACCCCCTCAGCCTCCACTGCTCCAAAGAATACAAACCTAGCCTAACCAGTCTCTCCTCATAACTGAGACTTTTATCCCAGACAACATCTTGGTGAATTTGTTCTGCACCCTCTCCAGTGCCTTTACATCCTTTGACAGTGTGGTAACCAGAAGTGCACATAATATTCTACCTGTGGCCAAACCAAATTTTTTATATGAAACTTTATTGCTGGAACAGCACAGCAGGTCAGGCAGCATCCAGGGAACAGGAGATTCGACGTTTCGGGCACAGGCCAGAAGTGCACATAATATTCTACCTGTGGCCAAACCAAATTTTTTATATATCTTAACAAGACTTCCTTGCTCCTATATGCTACACCCTGGTGACCGAAGGCAAGCATCCCGCATGACTTCTTCACCATGCTGTTTATCTGTGCTGATGCCTTAGGGATCTATGGACTTGAGCACAGAGATCTCTTTGTTCCTTTTTACTTTACTTTTACCATACGTTGTGTAAATCCTGTCTTTATTAGAACTCCTAAAATGCATCACCTCATATTTATTGGGATTAAATTCCATCTGACAATTTACCAACTGATCAATATTAGATTCTAGCCTGAGACCATTCTTTCATTATCAACAACATTGCCAACTTTCGTGTAATCTGAAAAATGACCAGTTATGCTGTCTATATTCACATTTTAATTATTAATGTACATAACAAAGGGCAAGAGTCCCAGAAACCAATTCCTGGAGTATGTTGCTTCATTAAAGCTTTTTTATGGTACCACAAAGTTAAAATATTCTACCATTCTGTAGCTGTTACAATATATTCCTGTCTGATAATCCACTAGAAACCCTGTTATTGCATTTTATTGCATCATTAAACTTACATTAAGTATTTCTCTACAATTACAATTATAAATTACAATCTATTTCATAAATCCCAAACTAATCCCAGTATTCAAATGTTCTTAGTATAGGCTTACTATTTTGGAAATTTGAAAGTTAAGAAAAAAAAGATTTTAATTTCCAGTTCTGCGAAGGTGACTTTTTCAAAAGGATCAGACAATTATTTCAAGCAATGAACTAAAGACAGCTTTCCCAAGACCTAAGTAAACAATTTGTGGTGTATTGCAGAAAGTTTACAAAGCTGTGTCTTACAATGCAGAAACAGATGATCAACAGCCACTAGTATATTAAGTTGAAAAGAAGAAAAGTCATCTTTACATAAGAATATCTATTCTTTGGTTTGTTGTAGTCTCCAGGCTGTCAGAATTGCAAAGAAGTATCCAAGTTATCAGAACTAGAAAATTTTCAGGCCCTTGGAAATCAAAATAGGTCTTAAACATTTTTTTTAGAAGCACACATTATTTATAAATTATCTACAAGACATGGAAACAGATCAATATGCCTTTACAGAAATCACAGTGGAATTTTGACATTCCTCATTAGAGCTTCAATCCATTTCCTAATCATGAAGGGAAACTCTTTACATTTGCATAAACACTATGAAGGTATCTAAAAATGTTATAGACCTTCGTTATATTTTAGCAGAAAGACATTAGGCTGTGGTCTTTCCCCCCTACACCTTAGTGACAGCAGCCCCAAGCTTTAATATGTCACTCAGCAGGTAATCCTGGCCTTTGGGATATGCCAGTCTTCAACATTCTTTCAAGGATATTTCTTCGCACTGGAAGGCCAATAGGTTTTGGACAGACCAAAGAGCATCTTACACCAATATCACCATCCTCTTGGCACAGCCATGTTTGTGTCAGTTATTTTTTAATGGGATTCAGTGACTGTAAAGAATATTGCTCAGAATAGGGTTGAAATGTTTTGATGGCAATGTTAGCATCTTTCTAAACTGTCACATGAGGCTTTTTAACCACAAACCTGTGTTCACTTGTTAAAAATCATTAGTAGCCTTATGTAATTAAGTTCACTGACTGACCACCATTGTAACCAAACTGAAAAAATAAAGCTTATGATTTAAGAAGCCAGGTTTCACTCTGAGATCTGACTTGTCCAGTATTACCATCAACTGGGATCATAATACGTGATTACAGCAATGGTATATTCTGATGATTCCACCCACATCCTATCTGAATTCTCCTTGTAACATAACATATCATACAGTCCTCCTTCCCAATGCTTTTTTCATTCATTCAATTGCATCTTGATGGTACAGTGCTGAAGGTGACATTCAGTTCATTGATCCATTGACCAAATGGTACTGATAAAGTGCATGAACAAATTTGAGGAAATGAATGTAAAGTGCCAAAACATACAAAGTACATTCAATTAAGAGTTTTGATAATAAATATACATTCTTCCGGCATGGAGTATATATGGAAGATTAATAAACTCCAGACTCATTTTTCAAAAGTACAGCTTAGTTTCATTTTATTAGGTTAATGCTCACATAAATCAACTGTTTCTGAAAAATATGAAGTGCTGTAATATATTGGATTGTTTCTTTAAGGTGCTCCTCTAATTTAATTGTTTTGGGGGTGGGTGAGATCCTTTGTCAATATTTTTCCATATTGTCCATTTTAATTTGAACTAATTTGGTGACCAACTTAGTAATCAATACATAAAATGGTCAGTTCTTAACAATGACCTGGGTGAAAATAGTAGGGCTCATTTGCATTGATGAACAATCCATGTCTGGCTGAGAAATGACTGATTCCATTTGCAAGCGACTGGAACCTGCATTGAATGGATAAGATATAATATCACTACTTTTCTCTCCTTACAATTCCTGCCATATCACTTTTGCATTGCAAGATCTTCAAAACATCTTCACTCTCCTCACCTCCCTCAATCTGTATGAAAGTGTTAAAACTTACATTTACCTGATCTATTTTGAACAGTTGACAAAGTTTAGTTATGTAACTAGCTAAGATACTTCAGCAAATGGTGCTGCCCCTATTGGTTCCTGCTCTTACAATTGTAGGTAGATAAGTCCAAGCCTATCTCAAAGGTTCATAAGAACATCAGAAATAAGAGCAGGAGTAGGCCATCTGGTTCCTTGAGCCTGCTTTGCCATTCAATAAGACCATTGCTGATCTTTTCAAGGACTCAGCTCCACTTATACATCCACTCACCATAATTCTTAAATCCTTTACCGTTCAAAAATCTATCTTTCTTTGCCTTAAAAACATTCAACAAGAACATTCAGAAGAACCCATCTGGATGGACAAAATGGACAAGGCTCACAAATCCTCTTTTACTAGTTTATTGTGATATTGATACATTTAGAAAAGTATCCTGTTCCCCCCCTTAAGTTAAATCTGTATTTGACTTGCAAACATCAATACTCTTGTTTCCTTTTGAGTTTGAATCAGTATCATACTTAAAAATATCATCTCAAGAGCACTATGCAACTTTGTAAACTTTACGAGCAGTCAATTAACATATGAATGTGATTTAAATGGGGAAGATCCAGGCTGCATTTGGTTAGGTTCACTTTATCAAAAACGTTTTTGAGGATTAACATTTGCAAGGATTTTCAGGCAACATTCTGACGCAGTGACTCCAAATTAGTACATTTATTTACTGTCCACAATTTATAGACACATTCTCATTTTGTAGCCCGATGACTTTAGTAACTGTGTCTTGACTAATATATTGAAAAGATCATTCGGCACATGTATGTCAAGTGTTCCATTTCCTGTAGAACGCTGGGAGGCAGAGTTTGGGCTATTTCTGAAAGCTGTTCATCATAGACAGATTTTGTTTTTAAACATTGGATTATCTTCAGTTGAATACATCCTTCATGAAAGACCGGCTACAGGGCTCTATCCCCAATTGGCTGTTGTCTGACTCAGAATATGCCCCACTTTTAACCACTGCTCTTTTTTACTGAGCCTTGACTTGACACATTAACTTCACCCCACCCTCCCTCCCATTTATCTCTCCACCCCCGAGGCTCCTAGCCTCATTTCTGATTAAGGACTTTTGCCCAAAACGTTGACTTTCCTGCTCCTTGGATCCTGCCTGACCTGCTGTGCTTTTCCAGCACTATTCTAATCTTGACTCTAATCTTCAGCATCTGCAGTACCCACTTTCACCTACATTAATTTTCACTCCCAGCTTATAAAGTCAAAAGTACTTTTGCTGAACGATGAGCTGCACAATACTAGAAGCAAGAACAGAAATTGCTGGAAAAGCTCAGCAGGTCTGGCAGCATCTGTGGAGAGAAATCAGAATTAATATTGCAGGTCGACTGACCCTTCTTCAGATGCTGCCAGACCTGCTAAGCTTTTCCAGTAATTTCTGTTTTTGTTCCTGGTTTACAGTATTCACAATTGTTTTGGTTTTTCCACAATACTGGAGGTTCATTTCTTGGGTAACAGATACTTCACAGTATAATTTTGCTGAAAACCTTTTTCAATTGCCTTTTCTGGGGCTTTTAAAATTTGAATCCTATAGAAATTACTTAATTATAACATAGTTAGCAATCCACCTTTATCCATTGCATTTCCAACCGCCTAAAATAGCACTTTGCTTCTTCATCAGTTTTTGATTTTTAATTTTATTGTCATGGGTACTGAAGTACAAAAGTATACAACAGTGTATAATGTCATCACATAAGGTGCCATCGTAAGCACAAGTACCATGGTTCAGAATCTTAAGAACAAGTAGAAGAAAGAACAAAGTTAAAACTTAGACATTGCAGTAATTATAGCATTGTATAAAATATACAAAGTAAAGTTAAAAGTTTCGTATTGCAGACCTTCTTAGTTTTAAGTAGAAAATAAAGAAATAAAGCTGCAAGTTCAAATATTACAGTCTTTCTTAAGTACTTAGCCATGGTGCGACCACATTTCGAGGAATCATCTCGAGACTGGATGACCACGCTAAGGCCACAGCTGGCTGAGAGTCTGCTATGTACCTTGAGAGACCACCATGCCAGGCTGAAAGACCGCCACCCTGGGCAGAAAGTCCACCTTGCCTGGCTGAAAGTCTGCCTGACCATGCCAGGAGGCTGCCACACCGCCCTGCTTGGTTCGCGCTGAGTTTGAGGCTGGGAGTCCAAGGTCAGGAGCCTAAGACCGGGAGAAGGAAGAAGAGAGAAGGATAAAAAGAAACAAACATGAAACAGAAGAAAAAAGAGAGAAAAAAAGAAAAGGAAATGGATGGAGCGGACTCCATCTGAAGCATCCTATTCTGCCACCAACTTGTTCTACTTGCTTTGCCCATTTCCAACAGCATGCCATGATGCTGAGGCACTAATCTTTCATCTCAATAAAGCTTCCAAGGAAAACTTCCCGATGGGTTGCAGGTCTTTAATGACATCTTTAAGTATGGAAAAATATGATAAAGCATACAAGTAAAGCATGATTAGTGGTTCTTTTAAGTGTATTGCCATGCTTATGATACACAGTAACATTGGCATTCAGCAGTGCTGCTGATGTCATGTGATTTGTTAACAAATCATATACAGTGTACCTGCTGTGATATTTCACATGGGGATTTCCAGATTTGAACTTCAACAAAAGGAAAACACAAACTAGCTTGAGGCAAATATTTTTTTTTAAAATGTCACCTGTCTGATGCATGAGCAAGAGCAACCAAGCTGGGAATTATGAAAAAACATATCAGAGGGCTGTATGAACGCAAAGCCTAAATGAAAATATCTTACAGGGTGCAAAAAGCTGAGTGGTATGCAAGAGATAACTGAACAATCAATGATACAGCACTCAAATTTTTATCACAGAATCCTTATAGTCTAGAAACAGGCTATTCAGCCCATTGAGTCCACACTGACCTGCCAAAGAGTATCCCAGCCAAACCCACTCTATCACCCAGCATTTCTCATGGCCAATGCACCTAACCTGCACATCTTTATACTGTGGGAGAAAACCAGAGCGCGAGGAAGAAACCCACATAGACACAGTGAGAACATGCAAACTTCATAGGCAATCACCTGAGAGTGGAATTGAACCAAGTCCCTGAAGCTGTGAGACAGCAGTGCTAACCACTGTACCACCCCATCACCCCATTACCCCACAGACGATAAAGATCAAGGGAGAACAAAGGGAATTTTCCAAGATTGAATAGGCAAGTGTTTCTGATCATCTTAGGAGAGGTGTAACTTCTGCAGCCATTTTATTCCTAAGATTATTTTTTTGAGGCTACCTTAGAAATCTTGATATCTATCATAAGAATTAGGTACTATCATTCAATGAATCTGTGCTGAATTGTGATTCACTGTTCATGTGCGTTTGCTCAAGATTCAGCTCCCTCAATAATTTGCTGTTCGTCTTTCAATTCTCATGATAGAAAGGGAAATTTCTTCACTGAAAATATGTTACACTTGAATCTTCACATGTGTATATTGTGTATAATAAGTAGGATATTGGCAGATTGCAGGTATTGAATTGAGCTTATTAACAGCTTTCAAACCCTTCATTATTTCAGGTAACATAAAAGTGCAAGGTTTAAAAAGTCACCAGTGTCTGTCATTATAACCTCATTACTGCTTAGACAGAGTGTTGTGAAGCGAACTGTAAAAGGACATTCAAATGCCATTCCCCTGTACAAAACCACTTCAGCTCAAGTCACATAATGCAGGTAAAGCATGCAATTGTGCCATCTACAAAGTAGAATGTTAACATCACGTGATTGGCAGAAAGGAATAATAAGGCTATTTTGTAATATCCCTTCTGCAGAACTGTACTTCTAATGCAATTTGTCTATTGGGATTTAAGAGTATATATTGGTATACTTGTTTTGAAAATTATATTTAAACCCTCTAATATGTTGTAGCTTTTCTTCAATATCTTGTATATGTCTCGAGTGCTGCTGCTGGTCCTTCCTGAACTCTGGAGAGCTGCCATTGAATCCATTGCGTCCTTCTTATCTATCAGTTCTCCTTGATGCTGAAAGTTGTTTCTGTCTAAGCTATCATAATTTTACCTGCCATCATTTTCTAGCATAGTAAATGAACACCTGAGTTCCCAAAACTCTTGATTATCTATGGTAATGTGTATAATATCATATGGTCATTTGATAACGCATTCTGATCTGTCATTGATGGCGGATAGAAGTTGCTTTCCTCATTCTGCAACTTTAGAAATGATGCAATATCTATTTTGTCACTTTGTGCCTATCAGGAGATCTTTATACTCTACTTTGTAGATGTTTCAACTAATTATTGGGAAGACAAAGCTGTTGATTTTAGTCCTTATCACAATATCTATTTTCGAGCCATTGTGTCTATTATTCTCCATGAGATTTAATCAGATTGTCCGTAATCATTTTGTAATATTTGATACTGAAATAAATATTTGATCATAGATCAACTTCATCACCAAGGCTATTCACTCTTGCCTCTGTAACTTTGACCCTCCCTCAACTCATCTGCTGCTGAAACCATCACTAATTCCTTCGTTATTTTTCGACTCGACTATTCCATTGCCCTAATACAGATGCAAAATTTGCAGAGACCAAAATCTGAAAATGAAACAGAAAATTCTGCAAGTGCCCAGTAAGCCAGACAGCTTCTGTGGAGAGATTTAGAGGCAACATT
>NW_025210219.1:0-18789 GCF_004010195.1 Chiloscyllium plagiosum
ATAAGGCAGGAACAGGATACTGATTGAGGATGATCAGCCATGATCATAATGAATGGTGGTGCAGGCTCGAAGGGTAGAATGGCCTACTCCTGCACCTATTGTCTTTTCGTTTCCAGTTCCAACTGGACAAACCCACTAGCACTGGTAAGCTTCCCTTTTGTTTGTCCATTTCCAATCAGTCTACTCTTACAGACAGCAGGAAAACCTGTAGCCAAGTGAGATAAATCTCAATCCCAGTGCTACTGTCACTCTCAAAGTCAAATCAACTTGCCAGATTTGATAATAATCACAATCAAATTCCGGCAGTACAATAGACAATTAATGAGTATGAACTACAATCCTCAGAAACCATGAACTCTTCCTGAGTGACATGAGGACTAAGAGCAGGAATAGGCACTTTAGCCCCATAAGTCTGCTCTGTCAATTAATACAAATGATGACCACTTGTATTAAAGGCAATTCAGAGAAAGTTGGGAGTGATCAATGACCAGGAGTGTAGATTTAAGGTAAGGATCAGGAGGTTTACGGGTAATGTGAGGACATTTTTTTCCTAACCCAGAGGGTTGTGGGAATATGAAACAAACTACCCGCAAGGGTGACAGACAGAGAAACCCAAATTACATCTATGAAGTATTTAGATGTGCACTTCAGTGGCATGTCGTTCAAGGCTATGGGTCAAGTGCTGGAAAATGGGCATAGAATAATTAGTTACTTGTTTTTGGTCGGCACAAAGAATCTTTTTCTGTACTGTAGACCTCTGTGACTAAAGTTCACGAAGGTGACTCCAGGCATGAATGGTTTAATTTGAGGAAGATTTGGTTTTGGATTTAACATAAGGGGATTGGACTAGGCAGAGGGAGCTGAAGGTGTTTTCTCTCAAAATGTGAAACTAGGGGAGACAGTTTGAAAAGAGGGTGTTATATATTTGAGAGAGAGATGAGGAAGATTTTTGGTTCTTTCAAGTTTGGAACTCTCTTCCTCGGAGACCTGCGTCGACGAAGCTGAGTACGACGGATATTTGATAAGACAGAGAAATCAATGATAGTGAGGGCGGGAGTCAGTGAGCACGACACAATCCTGTAGAGAGATTGGAGGTTACAGATGGGCCGAGCGGTCACCACCGTTTCCGGTTGGTTTGAAAGCCCCGCCCCCGGCTGTAGCCGCGGGGTTACGTGAGTGTCGTCACATCCGTTCCCTCTCTGGCCGCCATCTTGCCACCTGCCTCGTGTCTGGGAATCTGCTCAGCTCCGGTAACGGACAGGCGGGACCCACCGGACCCACAAGGTAAACCGGCTCTCGGCCGAGGGGAGGTAAACCCTGTCAACTCGCGGCTCGGACTTTCCCGGGGTGAGGGGTGGGTCATCGTCCGGGTCCCTTCATCCACCTCCCCCCGCGGCGTGGGCCCGGCGTCAGGGTAATGCCGAGCCTCCGGTTCAGTGTAGGCCCCCCCCCCTCTCTCTCTCATCACCGCCGGCGGCCACCTATTCCCCACCCTCCCGCTTCAGTGTTCGGAGTCTGTACCTCGAGATAGTGGAGAGCTCGAGCACTAGGCCGGAGAGAAGGCCGGGTGGGGATCGGCTGCAGGGCCCTCCCTGTGTCTCGGTGGCGAGCCCCCTCACTCACGGGGCGGTTTCTGCTCGTTGTAAGAATGCTTTAAAAATGCGCTCTAGTCATGGATAAATTTCGCTTCGTCTTATACAACTGAGTTCTGTTCTTCCGAAATTGATCTGCTTTGGAGAATTATGGAAGCTTATACTTCTGTATTTTGTTGCCTTCGTACAATTTTAGTTAGTAAGTTCTCTTGTTCCTCTGCTCAACGAACACGATGACATTGTCAAATGGGTTGAGACAAACGTATCTTGTATATTAAATGCAAATTTTTAGAAACGAGTTATCGTTTAAATCCTGTCTGAAATAAGATAAATTTATGCTCTTATTTCTCAATTTTTTTTCCTGTGATTTCCTTCTTTGGAAACTGCAAGTACAATAACTTTATTTCGACCTAAAATGTGAAAGCGTTGTATCATGGTTTCAGCGTGCTGCTGTATTTGTTTTATATGTGCTTCAAATTTAAGTGTTGTCGTTGTATATGTACCTTAAATCTAGAGATTGAAGTTGATCTGCATCTTGAGTTTCTGGATTCATGTTTGAACATTTAAGGTAACTTAGCAGAAATTTGATATGGCATCTGACCATTCTCTCATCTTAGTGTGTACAGGGTATATGGTTCTCAGCTAGCCAAATGGTAGTCTTAACTGATTTGACATTATCCTTTCTGTAAAGGAACAGTATAATCTGTGGGTTCCAGCAGCTGCTTGGTCTGGATTACATTCTGAATTCAGAAATTTAGATCTTGACCATTCAAGAGTGAAGTTAATTGAAACTGGTGAAGTGGGATGATAATTTTTTTTTGAATGTTAAACCTGATTGTGATCAAGCTATACATTGTCATTTCAGATGAAAGAAATAACCATGAATCAAGAAAAATTAGCCAAGCTGCAAGCACAAGTCCGCATTGGTGGAAAGGTAAGCAACTTTGGTATAGGTTTTTCACTTCAGCCCATGTGGATATTTTTTAATGATTAAGAAACTTGAGTATGTTATCAAATGACTATTTTTGAACATGGGAATACTGAAAATAACAATTGATTTGTTTACAATTAATGCTAGTATAATTTGGGAAATGCTTCAATAATTTCAGGTTTACAGGTAATACTTCGTGGAAGTGAATTGTTATGCTATTAGTTGACTTCAAGAAGGTGTGGCTAGAATGAATGTGATGCAATATGTTAGAAAGAATAAGGGATACAATAAAATATTTTGTGCCTGCTTCCACTTTAGACAAATTGCATAGTATGTATACAGATCACTGAAGTTGATGGGTCAGGTTGAGAAAGTAATTAAGTAATATGGGATCCTGGACTTTCATAATAAGGCATAGAGTACAAAAGCAGGAAAGTTAGGGTTAAAACATTTACTTCAGCATTTCGAGTATTGTGTCCAATCTGGACACCACACTTCAACAAAATTGAAATCTAAAAATGGCGCAGAACATTTACATGAATGCTCAGGGAATGGAGTGACCGTTGGTTATATTGCTGGATGGGAGAATTTGGTTCTTTTGAGGAGAGAAAGTTGATAATAGGGTTGGAGAGTCTGTACAAAACCATGATTTTGAACAAATAGTTGGAGACTGTCTTCAGTGGAGCAGTTGTGAACTAAAGGACATAGATTTAAGTTGATTGTCTCAGGCTGTTATGGCTTTTTTTTTTGCCAATGTTTCATTTGGCATTTATGTAGAATTTGAAGTGCAATATCTGTGAGAGTTATGGAGGCAAAGTCAGTCATAGCATTCAAAGAAGAATTGGACAGGGTAAAGATTGACACATTTCTAAATAACAGTGACTTAACAGGGATGTTGAGTTAGTGTAGGGAAAAGGGCAAAAGGGGGTGCATATTGGCCATGACAGTATTGAATAGAGCAGGCCTAATAGGATGAATGGCCTGCTTGCATTTATGTAGTGCCTTTAACACCGTGTATTCAAAGGCAATTTACAGGAGTATAATCAGATAATAAAACAGCAACAATCAGAATTAAGTAGGACAATCCTGAGAAATCAAAGATTTTAAGGAATATACTAAACAAAGATAGAGGCAGAGCTTACAGCTTTGACAGCTGACTGCAGGGCCAGCAGTTGTTGTTAGATAAAAGTTGCAGGTACAGCTAAGATTGGAAAATTTGAGTATTTTCTAGAAATCCCAAGGCTATTGTTGGACTGGGAGCACATAGATGATGGAATATTGGGGAATGCTGTGTTCTGTTCTGGTCTCTGTGCTGTAGAAAAGATGATGATAAACTTGAAACGGTTCAGGAAAGATCTACAAGGATGTTGCCAAGGTTAGAGGGTTTAAGCTATTGGGAGAGGCTGAATAAGCTGGGGCTATTTTTCCTGGAGCATTGGACGCTGAGTGATCTTAGAGGTTTACAAAAGCATGAGTGGCATGGATAGGTTGACTAGTCAGTCTATTTTCCAGGGTAGAGGAGTCCAGAACTAGAATGCATAGGCTTAAGGTGAAAGAAGATAGATATAAAAGGGACTTAATGGGCAACCTTTTAATGCAGAGGGTGGTGCGTGTATGGAATGAGATGCTAGAGGAAGTGCTGGAGTTTGGTACAATAACATTTAAAAGGCACTCTATGAATAGGAAGGGATTTGAGGGATATGGACCAACTACTGGCAAACAGGACTGGATTAATTTAGGATAACTGGTCGGCATGGATGAGTTGATTGGAAGGATCTGGTTCTGTGCTGTACAACTGTATGACTATGGCTACTGTATATTGCTGAAGCTCCTTCCTGATAGTATTGTGGGTGTACCCACCTCTCTCATCCCTGCAACAGCTCAAGAAGGTTGATTGCCAGTCCTGCCTCAATGGCTTTTAGGAATGGGCAATAAATCCTGGTACAGCCAGCGACACCCACATCTGTGAACAAATAGAAGTAAGTGAGCAGGTTTGGTTTGAAGAGGAGAGATTAATTTGCTGAATTTGTGTTCTCCAATTTCAAATAACTTTCTCTTCCTCTAACTTGCTTCCCAATCCCTCCCCCCTCACTTCCACTCTTCCCAGTCACCTACTGCATTCATTCCTCCCACTGACCAACCAGGTTGTACTCTGTTTTCACTTATCCCTACTTCACTACCCCAACTCCACCACTCCTGTTTATCTGTAGCTCCCCTTAACTCCCACCCCTAGTCCTGAAGAAGGGTTACACCTGAAATGTTGACTTCACCACCTGATGCTGTCTGGCTTGCTGTGTTCTTCCAGCCTCCTACCTGTTTACCTTGGATTCCAGCGTCTGCAATTTTTGTTTGTCTCTAACCAAATTTATATAGCAGGACTGTCAACATCCATTAATAGAACTTGCATGCTGTTAACCTCCAGAAAAGGTTGGTTTGTATTCTCTTCTAAGGAGGCAAGAAGCTTTGTAAACAATGCAGTAGTACAATGGATATATTTAGGTAGCCACAGTTCACTTAAGTATAGGTAACTTGTGATGAGATCTGAACAAATGCTTATTTAGGGAAGTAGTGGTTGCTTGAAATAGCCTATAAAACGTATACCATTTGGAAACGGCTTGCATTTTTTGATTAGTCAATTTATGTACAGTCTATTCTAAAGTTTCACTTTTTAAATTCTTTTGTGGTGAGGCCCAGCATTTATTACCCTTTGAATTGAATGGCTTGTTTCTCCATTGAGTGGAAAGCTAAGTGTCAGTCACATTATTCTGAATCTGGGGTCGCTGTAAACTCGATTTTTTTTTTAAAACAACAATTGACTGTGCCTTTATGGTCAGCTTTACTGATACTGGCTTTCACTTCCACTAGCTGCCATGGTGGGATTTGAACCTACACCCCCATAGCGTTGTCCTGAGTCTCAGGATTCCTAGTCCAGTGACATTACCACTACTCCATTGATCCCTTCAATTCGAAGATGTATCTGTGTGGTATTGGTATGTACCATGCTAGTTTATAAAAAGGTAAACCAACATCCACTGCTTTGTTATGACTTCATCTATGGTGCATTTTAGTCAGAATCTTAATCTTACATGTCGTAACTTTAAAAAATTGTAATGTCCTGGTACCCTAATATAGTCTAATAAATTGTAATATGCTGCTTTGCATTGTTGTCACTGCTTTGTTTGAGTCTTACTGAGAAACTAATCTATCTTCAGAACAATGACAGCAGAAAACCAAAGGAAAGTAGAGAATATAACACAATACTTTTCTAAATTATTGTCACCAAAATCACTTTACAATGAATAAGATTTTTGCCTCCCAATAGCTTGCATTTGAAATCATTTTCATCATCTTGTATGTCATTTTAATTTAACAGAACCAGACCAGAAGAACCGTTGATTGCTATGTGTGGTTTATTATGCCATTATACAATTTGGCCCGACTGCTCATCGTGCCAAATATATCTTCAGTTTTGATGTTAAGGTCTTAAAATTCTTATTTGTACACCTTTTTTGTATAATGAGAGTTTAAGGTGTTATGTTTCACAACTTGAACATTCTTCAGAATAGCAATGAGTTGCATAAAGATTGAATATTTTTTATTTAATACTACCAATGACTAATTTGGGCACTTACATCTTTTTGAACCAGTATCTTTCAGTTTTGAGATATTTGGCAGTTATGGTGCCCTAGATTAAAGATAAGTTTTCTGTTCAATCTTCAGAAGTTTGAGGATTGGATCGTTCCGCTTCTTACATTATTAACATTGAATCTTCAGTTCATTGTGAAAATTAAATATATTAACATCTTTGGTCTAAAGTCAATAGCTTGTGAACTTGTGCATAATTATTGTTCCGAAATGTCTTATAGATGTCTGAAAGATATTACACGTATGGTAATATCGAATAGCAGCATCCATTAGTAGAAAATGCCTGTCACAATACAAGTTGGTGTACTTCGTGTGTATATGTACTTTTGATTATATAAGATATTGTATCTAGGAAGTAAAATGTTCCTTAACTCTATCCAAACATCTGAAAACTTTTAAAATACATAACCATGCAGCATGGAAATTTATGCATTAATATTGTTTGCTTAGCAATTTTTATTATCAGACTTTATTTACTCCAATGGGTTGCAGTATCTAAATTTCTAGTTAGCCACTGGTGGCCAATATGTTGGTTGAGTTTTAATGGATGGTTTCAGATTGCATGTTGCTTTGTCTGTGGATGGTTTTGTACATTTTTATATACAATGTATTACCAGACCTTGATGTAACTATTACAGGATACCCTGCAACTGATCCCTAGAGCTCTGTGGGAAGCTAGTGAAGTGATTGCTGGGCTTCTTGTTGAGATATTTGTATCATTGATAGTCACAGGTGAGGTGCCGGAAGACTGGAAGTTGGCTAACGTGGTACCACTATTTAAGAAAGGTGGTAAGGACAAGCCAGGGGACTATAGACCGGTGAGCCTGATGTTGGTGGTGGGCAAGTTGTTGGAGGAACTCCTGAGGGACAGGATATGCATGTATTTGGAAAGGCAAGGACTGATAGGGGTGGTCAATGTGACGTTGTGCATGGTAAATCGTGTCTCACAAATTCGATTGAGTTTTTTGAGGAAGTAACAAAGAGGATTGAGGGCAGAGTGGTGGACGTGATTTGTTTGGATTTCAGTAAGGTGTTGGACAAAGTTCCAGATGGGAGACTGGTTAGCAAGGTTAGTTTTCATGGAATACAGGGAGAACTAACCATTTGGACACAGGACTGACTCAAGGTAGAATACAGAGGATGGTGGTAGTGGAGGGTTGTTTTTCAGACTTGAGACCTGTGACCATTTGACCACTTGTATGTCACGAGGACCTGTGCTGGGTCCACTATTTGTCATTATATAAATGATTTGGATGTGAACATAGGAGGTATAGTTAGTTTCCATTGGACACCAAAATTGGAGGTGTAGTGGACGGCGAAAAAGGTTACCTTGGATTACAACGTGATCTTGATCAGATGAGCCAGTGGGCTGAAGAGTGGCAAATGGAGTTTAATTTAGAAAAATGAGAGGTGCTGCATTTTGGAAAAGCAAATCCTAGCAGGCCATATACACTTAATGGTAAGGTTCTAGGGAGTGTGGCTGACCAAAGAGACCTTGGAGTGCAGGTTCATAGCTGCTTGAAAATAGAGTTGTAGGTAGATAGGACAGTGAAGAAGGCGTATGGTATGCTTTCCTTTATTGGTCAGAGTATTGAGTATAGGAATGTTGAGGCTGTACAGGACATTAGTTAGGCCATTTTTGGGATATTGCTTGCAATTCTGGTTGTCTTCCTATTGGTAGGATGTTATGAAACTTGAAAGGGTTCAGAAAAGATTTACAAGGATGTTGCTAGGATTGGAGGATTTGAGCTATAGGGAAAGGCTGAATAGGCTGGTGCTGTTCTTCCTGGAGGGTCTGAGGCTGAGGGGTGACCTTTAGAGGGTTATAGAATCATGAGGGGCATGGATAGAATAAATAGACAAAGTCTTTTCCCTGGGGTGGGGGAGTTCAGAACTAGATGGCATAGGTTTAGGGTGAGGGAAAGATATAAAAGAGACCTAAGGGGCAACGTTTTCATGCAGAAGGTGGTGCTTGTATGGAATGATTTGCCAGAAGTGGTGGAGGCTGGTACAATTGCAACATTTTAAAAGGCATCTGGATGGGTATATGAATACGAAGAGTTTAGAAGGATATGGGTCAAGTGCTGGCAAATGGGACTAGATTAGGTTGGGATATCTGGTCGGCATGGACGAGTTGGACCAAAGAGTCTGTTCCTGTGCTGTACATCTCTGACTCTACATTGAAGTTTCCACCAAATCCTTCATGTACAAATTGTTTGGCTATCAAAAATGTGCGCAGAAAGCAAATATGTTGAATGAAAACAGTTCCTCCTGTGCAATTTTGTTTTTGCAATTTGTTGTGATAGTTGGCAGACTGTTGATTATGTTAAATCCTGATGGTTCATTGTTGGGAAAGCAAAATGTGTTGGTAAGATGTGAAATATCGTGCCTAATACAAACAGCTTTAGCCAAAGCCAGGTGAGACTTTACTCTTGTTTATCCTGAAAAGGTTTACTGGACTACTGTTAGAAACTAACCTGGATTGACACACCCTTCACTCTGAGCAAGGAACTTTGCTTGGGCATAATTGAGCGCTGATCAATTTGAGAATTTTGTATGTTTGTTTTTAGTTGGGGGTGAACTTGTGCAAGTGTATTTGGAGCAAATGGTTTCTTCAATTTGATTAGAGTGAGTGAAACATCAGAAATCTTTACTCATTTCCAAGTCTTGGTTTGATCTTTGACCATTTGTATCATAAAGTATTAATGACTGCTGTGGTTAGTCATTCCAAATCTTATCTTGCTAATGTGCATATGTAAAACTTAGGTGCCTAAAGATCTGTTTCATGCAAGTCTGTTTCTGGATTAGTGGGTGTTCTGGCAAATGCAGCACTTCAAATGTTATGCACAGTTTTTAAGTTTCAGTAAATAGGCTTTAGTCCATTGGATATTATATAATCACATGTTTGGAATTTGAGGTCACTTTCAGAAAATAGAACAGTACTTTAAGTACAATGTTTCAGTAGCTAATGTATAACTCTAGCAAATTTAAATGTTGAATTGAGCAAATGAGGTTTTCTTTGTTTTTGTTCCCAGGGTACTGCCCGCAGAAAGAAGAAGGTTGTCCACAGAACAGCAACAGCAGATGACAAAAAGCTCCAATTTTCTTTAAAAAAGCTTGGTGTGAATAACATTTCTGGCATTGAAGAGGTATTTGCAAAAAAACGTCTTTAACAAGCGATCTTCAGTTAATTGGAATTTTCTTTGTTCCTTAATCCGATTACAGTTTGACTATTTCCAAAACTGATGGTTTAAAATATGCTGTATGTTTTGAAGATCAAGTGGGTACTTTTTTGATATTAATGATTTCTCTTCTCTTTTCTTCAGTCCCTTCTCTTGCTAGCTATGAGCAATGAATACTGGTGCACATATAGTGACTTAGCAGTGGAGAGGGAAAGGAGGGACTGAGATGAGAAATTGTGTGGGTAGCATAGGAAAATAATTTTACAGCTAATCATAAGCCAATACAGTTACGATTTCAGGAGGAATCGTTTACCTGAGGAATTGGAATGTGGAATTTTGTTACCTGGAGTTTGAGATGAGGGAGAAAGGAATAAACCATAAATGATGTAGGATTAGAGGATGTAAAGTAATAATTGGTTTTAATTGTCTGTTTCTCTTTAATAAAGAGTATACAATTAACTCAAAAACTGAAATTGTTGGAGGAATTCAGCAGGTCTGCAGCATCTGTGGAGAGAAAACTGTTAACATTTTGAGTCCAGTGATCCTCCTTCAGAATATTTGTCACTCTTCCATCCACCCACCTGGACCCCTGTCGTCTTAGACTCACTAGATTGGAGCATCTGGTAGTGGTGGAGTGATAATTAGTATTAAATAGTGGTATAGAGGAATGGTTAGCTTAAATTGAAAATGGTTAAAAGTTATATTTGGGGGAAAAAAACTGTCATTGAAGATGCACTCAGTTCAGCTTGAGGTCAAAGATATGTCTGTCTCTAAGCCAGATAGGTGGATACATACTGAAGCCAGGAGGGAACTTCAAATTGCATCCTATGAAAACATTAGCAATGCATTTTAAAATCCAAACAACAATAAAAGTTGCAACTTCACTGATGATGGGAAGAGTTTGGCCATTGTTGCTTTGCATGACTGAATGTATTTGATTTTTATTGCACTTGCAATTTAGAATGTTTAAAATCTCTTTCAGGTGAACATGTTCACAAACCAGGGAACAGTTATCCATTTCAATAATCCTAAAGTTCAGGCTTCACTTGCTGCAAATACATTTACGATCACAGGGCATGCAGAGACTAAGCAGCTGACTGAGATGTTGCCCAGTATCCTGAATCAACTTGGAGCTGATAGTTTGACCAGCTTGAGGCGGCTGGCAGAGTCACTGCCTAAGCAACGTTAGTAGTTTAATTTCTTATGGCTGTACCTTATGAATATTTATAAAGTTTGATAAATTGTTAACATTTCATGGGTGCATTGTCACTAACTCTATCTCTTCTAACACTTTACGTTCGCACACCCTGTATTGTTAGTTTTATTTCAAATTTGAAATGTGCTATTGTTATATGGCCCAGTTGACTCTGTACTTCTGCCTCTTGAGTTCACAATGACCTTGAGTACAGAAGTAGGCAGACCTATCAGATGATGACTAAACAAACGCTGCATTGTTGGGAGTACATGCTTTTGCCACAGATTCTGAACTGAGGTCTTATCTATCTGCTGAGGTTTGAACATAAAGTAACTCTGACTTTGCACTGAGAATGTGTCATCCTAAGCATTCACTTATTCTATTTTGTGGGATTTACCAAGCAAAAGCTGCATTTACTTTCCTGTAAAGGTTTCTGAAGTTGCTGTGGTCTCTTTTGCTGTTGGATTGGTTCTGAGAAAATAAACTACAATACCACCAGTGATAGACTTCCAAATATGTGAGAATGTGATATTCTTCTTGGAGCCAAATGTAATTGAGTGTTTTATGAGGGCTCAGAATTTTATACAAAATTTGGTTAAATAAATATAGGAGAAACGTTCCAATGGCAGGGATGTCAGTAAATGATCGGAAGACACAGATTTTAACATCTTTGTCAAAAGAACCAGAAGGAGTTTTAGTACATTTAAACAGAAACCTTGCAATTTAGGTACCATTGCTTGAAATGATGAAAGAAGCAGCTTCAGTAGCAACTTCAACAATTTTTTAGGAAACCTATTTGGCATGGCAGAGTTAGGCCAAAGGGTTTGTTTCCATGTGGTATGACTATCTATACCAGGTTTGCTTGTGTATGTGCTGGGAGGGTGGAATCTAGCAGGATGACGAGGAAACAGCACAGTGGGTCAGTAGATAAATCTGTCAAATGATTAAATAAATTATTCAAATAGCTGTCATGAGCAATGGTCTGCTTTTTATATGTATTGTCTTGCCCCTTAGTACAATTGGTTCTGCAATAATGTGTATTTCTTCAATGCAAATTAGTTTTAACGCGATTTAGGCAGTTTAGAATTTAGACGGTTATTTGTAGAATGTGAACTTTCCTGTCTGAATTAGGTAAGATGTGATTCTGGCCCCATTGGTTTAAATAGCACGGTTATTGTGCGATTTTCTTAAAACGCGAGGTTGCATGAGAATAGAAGTATCTCATCAAAACCGACTATGCAGCAAATCGAAGTTGAAATTTAGTGGATCACTTACCAAATGAGAATTAACTGAATTGTGATTAAACTGATGGCTTTTCACTGAAAAAAAATATATTTTGTTTGCAGCTGTGGACAGCAAAGCACCACTTGCTTCTGGTGAAGAGGATGATGATGAAGTTCCAGGTAATTTCAAATTGATGCCAATGAATAAAACTAAGAGCTGTGTCAAGAACCATTAACTCAAATGTGGTCATCAATGTTGGGAAAAAATCCGAAGTATATTTGCCTGTAATGAAGTTTTTTACTCATTACGTGCTGCTTAATTTTGATTGTCTTAAGTAATAGAATTAAAATGACAAAATATAAACTGAAGAAGTGCTAAAAACGACATTTCACAGTCCATGTATAACCTTTAGGCTTTACAAATCGGAAGACTAATGCATATCCATTGGTTACTGTTTTAGTAGCATTAATGCTTAAGGATGATTCAGTGAAAAGTCTACGTAGACGATAGATTTTAGAAGTTCTGTATATAGTACTAAGTTTTTTTTTAAACTTCTGATTCTTATTTCTTCTAGATCTAGTTGAAAATTTTGATGAAGCTTCAAAGAACGAAGCAAGTTGAACAGAAGTTGACATCTGAAGATGATGCAAACTTGAACTGGCTTTGGGGAGTTGCCCTTTGTATTAGTACTTTTTCTTTTGTAATCTTGCATTTTATTTTATTGCGGTATTTCATGGTTTTGCAATCATTTGGTGGCAGACTTATTCTGTTTTTTAAACCATGGCAGCTCTTCTAATACTGAGTCGTATGAATGGAATGTTTACTAACTTTGCAGCTTGGTTAAAACTAAATGAGTCAAACTGAATCTAGCACTGTGGATTGGAAGTAAAGGAGAGAAGTGTCTCTTTTGGTGTATTTAATTATGGATTGTAGCGATGTTTGGGTAAGACAAAGCTAGAAAAACTTAGGGGAATTTAAATATTTAATTTTTGATCTGGTTCACATTTCTAAGCTGACTACAGAAATGTGGATGACTAATGATTAGTCACTTGTTTGAAATGTGTGATGCCAGTTTGGGAAGCCAACTGACTTTATACTAGCATTCCTGTTTCCAGATTTGTGTGAATCAAGTATTAAAAATCACTGGAAAGTGAGCTGTACTAGATTGATGACCCAAAATTACCACAATTTCACAAGTGGAAACAAGTGATTTGTTTGTTGTGCTTTGAAAATTAGATATGGTAAACTCATGAAGGTTTAAAAGGTTAAACTATTTTCATGTTTTGAATACAGCTCATCTCCGAATTTGATACGGGAACAGTCTTTATGCATGCATGTTAAAATTGCTGTCAGAGACTGAAGGATGGCTCAATGGGTTATAAGAACAAATGAAAGAATGCACTGTAAAATTCAGTCATCTTTTTTTCTTCAGCATTGCATGAATTATAATGCTTTTGAATCTTTTGCTCTCATTTTATTTTCTGTCCTCAAATCCCAACTCAATTTCCAAGTATTAATCGTCAATCAATGAGGTTGAAGTTCAAATTTATGAAAGTGTACCTGAGGTTTTGAGTAGAAGACCTTTTTCGGGAAAGAGTAAAATGGGTGAAGTAGAGCATTCCATCTTTTCACCACAATTTTTCAATCTTTTTGGGACGATAATTGCAAACCAGATAAGTGCTTTCACCATATTCAGGCGTTGAAAAGAATATTGGTTAAGTTGTAATAGAAAGCCTGTGTCGTTATTGTTGCCAATCAGCCAGAGTTACTGTGCTTCAAGCACAAACTGCTGCCAAGAAACATATTAGAAAACAAGTTGAGTATATTCCCTTAGTAATAGAAATTGTTCCAGTAACAAAATAGAATGGTTAAGTGAAAATGGCTTTATGGCAAATTGGCATTCAAATATGATATTTGAAATTAAATGTCCATTTGTGACAAAAGGAATTGTTCATAAATGAGTTTCAAAAATTCCAATAGCTAGTATTGTTAATGTTTACAACTTGATAATAAGGGCTTACTAGAAGCTGCCAACTTGTATGTATAATTGTTGCCCTTTCATGCTTTAGAATATCCATCTGTTAGCTTTCCATGTATAATGTTCACATTTTTTCAAAGCACATGAGAATCTAGTGTTTACTTGATGGTAACACCATTTTTTGTGTAACTTGGCATTTGGTTTGTGGAATGTAAACTTAATATTTTTTATTCTATGACAACAGCTATTTCTCTTAACAGTAAATATGGTACAAGTTCACAGCAATAAAAAACATTGGACATCTGTTTGCATCCCAAAAAATGTAATTGTTGAACGGGTGAATGAGAGCTATGAATGTGAGTTTTTATAGTAAAACTATAAAAAAAATTCTGTATTCTCAGCATTTACTCTACTTTTTAAAATTTCAGTTAATATGATGCATGAAGGTATTAAATTGTCCAAAACTCACTTAATATTGTCCAGGTTTCATAAAGACTTGTATAATGTCTCAAATTTGTTTCCTGTACTTTGGTAGTCACTCAATGTTCAGTGATATTGCATGCTGAGTGAAGCATGTGTCTAAATGATTTTCATTCTCAGGATGAAATTCCAAATAGGTTTGTGCAAATTATCATTTGAGGTGCATTTTGAAGGCTCTTGTTTGCACTTATGTACCTGATCTCTGACAGATTTAGATGAAATTGCAGGTGGCATACTTGCGGTTTTATGATCTGCACATGTCTGGCCAGTTAACTCAACGCTTGAATGATCTGCCCCCGATACACCAGAAAAGAGGTTTGAACTTGACTGATAAAAAATTTAAATTATTTAAATGTGTAGGATGACCAGACTTACCTGGAGTAGGTGCTATGTAAGCTTCATGGCTCAGAGGTAGGGACTATACACAAGAGTCGAGCTCCTCAGGTTAGATATTAATTAATCAACCTGTTCAGAGCAACTGAGACTTTGAACTCAGGCCTCCTGACTCAGAGAAAGGAATACTACCACTGCCACAGTGGTAGTGCCACAGGCACAACTATCTTTAGCAGCTTGGGCAGCACAGTTGCTCAGCACTGCCACCTAATATCGCCAAGGACCTGGTTTTCAATTTCAACCTTGGGTAACTGGAGCTTGCATGGGTTTCCTCCCACAGTCGAAGATGTGCAGGCTAGGTGGATCAGCTATGGTAAATCAGAGGTTACCAGGATAGGATGGCTCTGGGGGAGATGGTCAATGTGCTGAATAGCTTCTACTTGACGTGTAGGGGTTCTTGTGATTCTATGAACAATGATATTTCTCCATCGCAAGGTCAAACAGGGCGGTTCACTGTTAATAGTATTGTGTTCATTTTCTCAGGCACTGCAATAGTCTTTAAGTGGTAAGTAATAGTTGCACCACAGAGTTGCCAAATGATGATTGTCTCTGACAAATTAGATTCGTAACTACCTTGACATTGATTGGAATTACCATTGCTGAACCGTAAGGATACTGGCTGCAAGAGCAGGTCAGGCTTTGTATGAGTAATTTGCTGCTGCCGTCAAGAATGTGATTAAGTGCAAAACAAAGACATTGCTAGAGAAACTCAAGGTCTGGCAGCATCTGTAGAGAGAGAAAAATATCATTAGCATTGAATTCAGTGACTTCATCAGTATTCAATGTTAACCTTTTCTTTACAGGTACAGCAAGAGCTGCTGGATTTTTTAAATTTTGGTTCAGATTTCCAGGATCTGCAGGGTTTTTTTGAGATTCAGTTCCTTCCCTACTGCAGTGTGTACGATTTACAAAATGCAGTGGCACATTTCACTGAGTCCTCTTTGATCATACCTTTTCAAACTCCTTATTGCTTAGAAGAGCAACAAATTGCATCCAAGTCACAGCAATCCTGACTTGGAACTACGTCCACTGGGTCAAAACCCTGAAACCTCTTTCCTAACAGCATATCTACTCCCAATGGACTGCAGTTGTTACACAAGTGCCAACCACAATCTATTCAAGGGCAATTAGCAATGGGCAATAATTGTTGGAGGAGCTACAAGTGTTCAGGTCTTGAGGCATCTTAGCGAGTTTTGAGAAGATTTGTAGCTCAAGTTGAAGTTATGGATGTAGGTTTGTTCGCTGATCAGGAAGGTTCATTTTTCAGATGTAACCCCCTCTCACTACTATCTTTGCATATAGATAAGGAAGGACACTAGTTCGACTGGGACAACTCATCCATCCTAGGCCAAGCCAAATGGAGACATGCATGAGAATTCCTAGAAGCACGGTATTCCAACTGGAACTCATCATCAATCACATTGACTTGGATCCCATTTACCACCCCCTGAGAAAAAGAACAGGAAATGACATCACAAATCCAAGAAAACCCAAATGGATAAATAGAAAGCAGGAAACACCAGCAGTACTTTGTCCAGAGGGTCACTGAAGATGTTACCTAGTATGGTGACAAAACGACTGAAAATGAACCTTCCAGCTCAGCGAGCAAACTTGAAGCATCTGTTGAGGGAAGTAGGGTTAATACTTCAGGTTGAGTATGAGTTTTTCTCAGGCTTATTTTCAGAATATCTTGCATGTGTCTAAAGAGTGAATGCCAGTATTTGGACATCTGCAGTGTACGCATGGCTGCCCGAGTGGCTAAAGTTGATGCATAAAGTTGGTGTAACTGAAGATGACACAGGGAAATAATGTTAACAATTTTGGTCTTTATTTTGGAGGAAATTTCTGTATATCAAAACTGGAGGTTATACAAGGAATCTGAATTTAAGTGGAGAGGTTAAAATATATGGGGGTGATGTTGACTTGTATATTGAGAGCTTGTACTTGGGATTTGATGTCTTTTCACACATTGTGCCGAGGGGAAAAAAGTAAAAACTGAAATATATTTAGGGGCTGGGGGGAAGCAATGGTAGATCCTTTGATTGCCAAAGAGGTAATGGCATCGGAGATGGAGTAATAGACTTTGAGTTAATTTCTCTGGCTATGATGGTGTAGATGGGAATTTGAGACACACGTGGTTCCAACCACCTGCTGACATCATACCATTTGTGACTTTGGATAAGAACCATTTTAGTAAAATGGCAGGGTAGTAATACTTCCCACCTATCCACTCCACCCTCCCCTCTGACCTATCACCTCCATCCCCACTCCCATTCACCTATTGTATTCTTTGCTACCTGCTCCCCAACCCCACCCCTGCACATTTATCTTTTCCTGAGGCTTCCTGCCTCTATTCCTGATGAAGGGCGTTTGTCCGGAACTTCGATTTTCCTGCACCTTGGAATCTGCCTGACCCTGCTGTGCTTTTCCAGCACCACTCTGATCTAAACTCTGGTTTCCAGCATCTGCAGTCCTCACTTTTGCCTCATGGGGTCACTGGTCAGTCTGTGTAATTGAGTTAAAGTTCAGATATTTTCTAAGCAATCTGTTCAGTAATGATATATCTGGAAAAGATGGGACTTGAACAAAGGCCTCTTAGTACAGAGGTAGGTACAATACCACTGCACTAAAAGAGCCCTCTGTAAAATTTAATACTATTTGGGATATAGGCATCACTGGCAGAGGTTGTATTCCCCATCTAATCCTAATCAAATACAGTATCAATGTATTAGTTAGAGATGAACATGCATGCCACACACAAGTACAGAGAATGACCATTGCTGACAAAAGTGAAGTTTATTAATACCCATACTTGGATACTGCACTATCAACTTGGGAGATTACCTAGGCCAGTTCAGTTTATAATCAATGGCAATGTCCTTTTAAGGATGGAAACTACCGTCATTACTGGGTCTGGCCTATATGTAACCCCAGACATCTAGTGCTGTGGTTGATTCTTAATTGCCCTCGGCGCAATAAATGCTGGAAAAAAATTAATAAGTTAACAGTGCAAATACAAAGCAAGTATGATTTGGAGGCAGTTACTGACATGTCGTCAGAGTCCATGTTTGGGAATTGAATATTCAAGTGTCCTTAGTGTTTTGGAAGGACGGGCATGAAGGAAATGAACTTAGTGTAGCTTTGCTAATAAAGGATGAGATCAGTGCTATTTGTAATGATGCATCAGCTCGGGAAATAATAACTTGGAATAAATCTGGGTAGAAGTAGCAAGGGAAAGGAGATCCTGGTGGGAATAAGCTAAAGGACACATCCAGTAGATCTGGAATGGGACACAGTATACAGCAATAATTACAAGTGATTTTAATATGCAGTGATTAGATTAATAAAATTGGCAAGGGTAGTATCCCCTAGGGAGAGTTCATTGGGTGTACTAGAGATTGATTCTCCAACGTATTGCTCCAAGAAACAATCGGAGTGGGCTATCCTGGATTTGGTAAGGCGTAATTAATGATCTCATGCTAAAGGATCCTCTAGGGGAGAATGATCATAGCTTGCCAAATGTTCAAATTCATTTGGAGAGTAAGAAACTAGTCCCACAGTTATGTTAAACAAAAGCGCTGCCTTCTTGAAATGATCCTGTCCACCTGCTGTGGGTTGACCTACAATGCCATTGGGAAGGGAATTCCAGAATATTGGCATTGCAACAGCGAAGGAACAGCAATATATTTCTAAGGATGGTGAATGGTTTGGCGGGGAACTTAAAAGTAGTGGTTTACCATCTATCTACTGTCCTTGTACTTCTAGATGGAAGTGATTGAGTCTTGATGCTGTCAGAGGATCTTTGGTGAATTTCTGGAAATGCTGGGACATTGTAAAATTGCAGAGGAGATAGTCATTTGTAATTAATACTGGGTTCGAGGATTCTAACATAGAACATTACAGCACAGTATAGGTCCTTCAGCCATCGATGGTTCCACAGGTCAGCACAACAATCTGAAGACTATCCTACGCTATTCCATTTTCAGTTATGGAGACTGGACAAGCATGGTGGCTCAGTGCCACTGTTGCCTGACAGCACCAGGGCCTCTGGTTTGATTCCTGCCTCAGATGGCTGTTTGTACATTCTCCTCATGTCTGCATGGGTTTCCTCCCACAGTCAAAGATGTGCATGTCATGTGAATTGGCTATGCTAAATTGCCCATAGTGTT
>NW_025210220.1:0-7024 GCF_004010195.1 Chiloscyllium plagiosum
TCTGTCCTGTGTCAGTGCTGTGTCCCAGTGTTAGACGGTGTGGGTTCTGTCCTGTGTCATTGCTGTACCCCAGTGTTATACGGTGTGGGTTCTGTCCTGCGTCAGTGCTGTAGCCCAGTGCTATACAATGTGGGTTGTGTCCTGTGTCAGTTCAGTATCCCTGAGCTGATTCACTGGTGTCGAGTTTCCGGCGTACCCGTGTCCCGATCGTGCCTCCAGTTTGTGGTACGTTTGACCTGCTTTGTTATGAAATGCAATGTGAGCAATTTGCAGAAAGGTTTACCTGTTTTTATATATTAATATCTTTTTAATTTTCCCTTGCAACAAGGTTTCTTTTAACAACTTATCTTCTGTACAGCTGATGGAGGTGTTTAATCTCCAGGGGTTTGTCTGGATTGCAATCAGTTAGTGTGTTAATCGCACTGTTTGATATAAACAGGCTCATTCAAACGTGAAGGATTCTCCTGAATGAGTTAGTAAGGCATGCAGCTCAAAACAAAAACACATTACATGAACAACATAAAAGGGTTGAGTTAATCACTGAACTGAAAGGCAACAAAGCGAGCTGGGGAAAGTAATGGCTGGGACAGTGTTCATCTTGCTGACAGGATGGTATCTGAGCTCCAGTTTCAGCTCCCTACGACCGGTCACTGAGTCCTCACAGATCAGGCATCGCAGCTTCCACTGTCAAGAACAGTGAGCCTCCTGTGACTCTGTCCTGGTCTCCGCTGGGATTCCGGAATGTTCTGGTGTGACAGCGTTCTGGAGGCTACACCTGCTGGTAGGTCAGGATTTGCTTCACTCTCCATCACTGTGTCACTGACATCACTCTCTGAATAAGGTGCAATGGGGCTGGAACGAAAAGGAAACAGGTGACTGCAGCTGAACAACAAAGGAGACCAATAAAGAGACATCAGCCAATGATCCCAGAAAATGATACAATCCCAGTGCAGCCTTTTATCCCAAATCCTGGTCAGGCCCTGTCATTGTGGAAATGACCTTCATGTCATTGTCCTGCACTCCCCCTGGGTACAGGGCTCTCTATGGGACTAGGGAGCTAACCACATGGGGACAAACATTGAAACATACTATGGAAGAGGTCCTTCAGCCCATCACACTCTTACCATCAGAATCTCACACAATCTATACTCCTCCCACTTCCCACACTTAGCCTTTAGTCTTGTACGTTACAACATTTCATGGCTCATCCAGGTACCTTGTCAAGGTTGTGATGTTTCCTTCCTCAACTCTCTTCCCAGGCACTACGTTCCAGACCCTCCACCCTCTCCTGAAGGCCCCCTCTGAACCTTCCACCTTTTCCCCTAAACTCATGCCCGTTGTTAATGACGCCTTGGCCCAGGGAAACAGCTGCTTCCTACTCGCCCTGTGCTCAGGAAAGCATGTTCCTCACTCCAGTCCAACCAACAACCCCCATCCCCTCTCAGAGGGGACTGCTCCCACACCCACACTCCACCCCACCCTCGGAAAAGGGTCTACTCTCTTCCTATAGTTTATTCTCATATGAGGTGGAAGAGACGGATGGAGGGGGAGAGAAGGTGAGTGATGGGGTGACAGTATGAGTGAGGGGACACAATGTGAGGGAGAGTGAGTGAGAGAGAGGGAGTGAGTGAGACGGAGAGCATAAGTGAGGAGCAGAGGTGAGTGAGAGAGAGGGTGAAGGAGAGTGAGTGAGTGAGTGAGAGGCAGAGAGTGAGTGAGTGAATAGGGTGGGTGTAGACAGTGTGTGAGGGGGAATAGGGACATTGAGTGAGATTAGTATGGGATTGAGGGAGTACTGTTGTGGGTGAGGAGTAGGTTTTCTCTCACTTACCTCCTGTGAAGCGGCTGCATTGAGGGCAGCCGGGAGGAATCTTGATGTGAGCACCATCAGTTTATGTCCACAGAGAGATGTCAGCCAGAGTGGGGCCTAGGTCAGTAACTGCAGGCTGGTTTCTCCAGGAGGCTGTTTGGGAGCTGTCCTGGTTTACACAAGGAGTCTGAATGATCATGAAAACAGTCAGTGCAGTGGAGACACATGGTGTAAGGGGAGAGTTGGCTGGAGTATTCCAGTAACTGACTGGAACACCCAAGTCAAGGATGGTTCAATAAATTTGAAAGACGGCACCTTGTTAATATTTGGTTTCTTTTCAAACAGCATCAAGTCTTTGTTATAGTTCAATGGAAGAGAAGCTCTTAATACTTGCAGCATATTTGTTTTAAAATAGAAAGCGAGATATCTGGGCACGCTGTGGGTCAGTGCATTCACCAAGAAAGTTACGAGGTTTGGATATTGAACTCCTCCCCACTGACAGAGTAAGATGAGGATATGGCAGCAGTGGTGTCAGGGTCCCCCCTGCTCCACAAATAGCAACAGAATCGGCCCCATCGGGAAACAGAGATTAATCAGATCTGGATAAATAGTCTCTTTTTGTTCCAAACATATACATTCCATTGGATTAACTTCAAATCACTAGATTATTTAAAACTCAGAGGGACCGAGGTGATGGAAAATTAAAACAAATTTCTCTCCTATATTTTTATCAGAATAATGGTGTCCCTTGCTGTCCTTTACAGAGACTATGGTTTTGGTTATTTGCTAGTTGTGGAGCAGGGTGAGGGGGAAGGGGGCCTGGGGACAGTGGTCTTGCTACATCATCGACACTTGTAGAAGCTGCATCTGTGTAAACACGGAGCTCTCGTCTGGGTTAGGGAGTGGCCGAGAGCTCATGGACATGGTCACCATCTCCCGCCCTCCAGGAACAGTGGAGGCCAATCTGCGGCCGTAACTGGACGACGTGTATGAGGATGATGAGAAGGACATGGAGTAACCAGATCCTGACGCGTCAAAGCTTCCTCGTCTGGAGCCTGTTCTAGAACCAGTTCTTGAACCTGATCGAGAACCTGCGGATGAGCCAGCTCCGCTGACGTTGTAGGGACTATAGAAACCTTTGGTCGATTGTGATGATGCTTCAAGCAAACGCAAGCCTGTCCCTTCTTCAATCATCGATCGGTCCATTGCATCCTTGTAGGAAATCTTCAGCTTTGTTTTGGGACAGGTTATATATTTCGTATGAGCTCCAACATCCCTCAGTTTCTGGGCAGTACGGGCATCGATGGTGCCTTTTTGTAAAGCTTCATCCAGAGAGACTCGTCCAGTGACATCAGGTTCAATCAGTCCACCAGTCAGATACTGTACCTCCAAGAATCTCTGGCCTGCTTCGTAATATAACCAGCCTTTCTTCAAGGCCTGAGCAGCGGACATTTTTGTCTTGGTTCTTGGATCTTCAAATCCATTGAATGCTTTCTGAGCCAGGTTGATCCTGTCCACCATGATCTTGTCTACAAGGGAGTGAGCAACAGCATCGGTGACTGAATACTTCTCTCCTGTAGTGGGATCAATGATTCCACCTGTACAGGCCTGGGCCTCCAGTAACCTCTGACCACTGATGTTGTCCACCAAGTTACGATGCATGGCTTCTGTGATGGAGACTTTCTCAAGAGTATCTGTGTCCAAGATGCCAGCAACTGGACACGTCTCCTCCACTGGATCATTCCATGTAACCATGTGACTTCTCATGGGACTTGCTTGTTGGCTTGTGTACGAAGATGAGGAGCCAACTGAGGAAGTCCTTGAACGGAACCCACTCATGTTTCCTGACAACATATCAGCAAATTCCGTGATGGATAACGCTCCAGAGCGATACAGGTCTAAAGAACCCTGATCAATCAGCCCTTTGGACAGTGCATCATCGATATCGTACTGTCTTCCTGATCGTTTGTCAGTGATGACTGACTTCACCACACCATCTGATGAAGAGATTGTCACCTCCTCCCATTCACATTCCTGTTCAGAAAGCTCTGTGTAAGTCTGATGATCAATGAGTCCTTTACGATAAGCCTCATAAACAGACATCTCTTTGCCAGTTTCAGGATCCACAATGACCACTCGCCGTTTGCGAACAGATGACTTGGATGAAGTCTTCCTTTCTCTCTTCTTATCTTTCAGAATGAGTAAACAGAGGCCAGTATCAGAATCGACCACGCAACGCTCCTTCAGCTGCAGGTAGGTGAGGTTTTCCTCAGTGTTTGGATCGAAGAAGCCCTTTGTGTCGTCACCTGGGTCTGACAGGATCTTGTTCATCTCTTCATCAAACAGGCCTCGTTTGTAGGCCACCTCAACAGGCAGGCGATGACTGTACTCTGGGTCAATGATCCCACCCGTAGCAATCTGCGATTCCAACAGACGAATCCCATGATCTTTCAGAATCAGACTTTTCTGCATGGCTTGAAACAGAGACAGCAGTTCACCTGAGTAAGGATCTCTGTAACCAGTAACTGCTCTCTCAGCCGAGAGAAGTTTATCCTTAAACTCTGGACCCACCACTCCCATTTTCACAGCATCACTCACTGTTAACTTTAAATTTTTAATGGGATCAATCATGTAACCAGTTGCTGCTTGAGCCTCCAACAACTCAAAGGCTGTTCCAGGTCGAATCATACCTTTCTTCATGGCTTGGTAAATGGTTAATCGCTCTTTGGTAGCTTCAACAAACACTCCTGAAATACAACTGGTACCTTCCAAGTATTTCTTGATGCTGTCGCTGACTTGTTCCACAGTGATTTCACCTTCCAGTAACTGTGCAGCATCAGAACTTGTGATGATATCTGACGCAACAAGTTGCTCCATTGTGATCTGTTTACGGAGACCTTTAAAGACCAACCTCTTCCTGTCCGTCAGAGTCAGCAGGCGCTGGCCTGAGTTTTCATCGACCCTGCACCGCTTCAGCAGCTGAGTGTAACTCATGGGTTCTTCAGTGCTGGGGTCATGAAAGCCTTGGGGCCCCTCTGTGGGATCTGTCAGCAGGCTGTATGTCTCGCGGTCAAGATAGCCACGCTGGTAGGCCGTCTCCAGAGGAAGGTGGTAGCTGTATTCTGGGTCAATAATGCCACCTGTGACTAACTGGGCATCCAGTAGCCTCAGCACATACTCCTTCGCAATGAGGCCTTTCTTCATGGCTTGGAAAAGTGAGATGGTCTTCCCAGTATAAGGGTCTCGGTAGCCAGTGACTGCTCGTTCAGCTGAAAGCAGTCTGTCATGGAGCTCAGGACCCACGAGACCTTCTCTCACTGCCTCATCTACAGACAGCCTCTTATTCTTCACCGGGTCCAACATGAAGCCAGTGGCAGCCTGCGCTTCCAACAGAGCATCAGTTATCTCAGGTTTCACCAAACCCTTCTTCATTGCGTGGTATAATGTTAACACTTCCTTCCCAGCACATTTATAAATCCCACTTATAGCTCCTGTTCCAAACAGGTACTTCCTGACTGACTCCATCTCACAGACTTGCTGCACAGTTAATCGCTTGTCCTTCAGCATATTCAGTGTTTCCATGTCAATAATTTTGGAGGAATAAAGCTGATCAGCTGTGATCTTACCCCTGAAAGTATTAAATGTAATCATTTCATAGCCTCTGCGGATTTCCACCTGCTGAATAATCTCAATAATTACCACAACCAAACGCTCACGTGTAATCTTTCCTGAACGATAGTCTCTTGTTAACCTGAGCCGCTCTTTCTCAGTAAGTAACTCAGAGTTCAGGATCTCCCAAACGCTCATGGATTTCCCACCAAGTGTGCCTTCAGGAAGCTCCACAGTCGTGTTCTCAAATACCTCCCTTGTTTCAACCTCACTGTGCACCATACTTTCAACCACCTGGGGAATCTGGCTGTCCTTTATTGGGATGAGGTAGAGTCCAGTCTCTGGATCTGTTACGCACCTCTCCTTTAGCTGCTGATAGGTGAGGTCTTCATCAGTGTTAGGGTCCAGGAACCCTTTGGTGTCATCGGCAGCAGCAGACAGAATCTTGTTCATCTCCTGATCAAACATTCCTCGTTGGTAGGCCACATCGACAGGCAGTCGGTGACTGTGCACAGGGTCAATGATGCCTCCTGTGGCAATCTGTGCCTCAAGGAGACGGATCCCATTACCCTTCGACACAAGATCCTTCGTGATCGCTTCAAATAAGGAGATCTTGCGGCCAGTGTAAGGGTCAGTGTACCCAGTCACAGCTTTCTCTGCTGACAGAAGCTTCTCGTGGAGCTCTGGGCCTACCAGACCTTCTTTAACTGCCTCGTCGACAGTGAGGGTTCGATTCTTCACAGGGTCAACAATAAACCCTGAACCTGCCTGAGCTTCCAGCAAGGCCTCTGCTGTGCTTGGACTCAACATATTCTTCTTCATTGCTTCGTAAAAGCTCATCTTTGTCTTTGTTGGTTCAATAAACACTCCAGCGATACTGTCTGACTCTTCACTGAATCTAACTTGCCAACATCTTCTGGTGTTGCTTTTCCCTTCTGAAGCCCATCAAAAGTCTTCTTGTCAATGATCTTCGATTCGAGTAACTCACTGGCAGGAACCTTGTCTCTCAGACCATCTAATGTTATTTGTGACTTTTTCTTCACCTCAGTTTCCTCAATAATTGTAACAACAATTGTAATGATCTTTTCCACGGTGACTTTTCCTGATCTGTACTGTCGGATAAGGTCCCGACGTTGTTCCTCAGTGAAATACTCGGAGTGTATCAATTCCCAGATGGTGACCGTTTTGCCAGAGAATTTTCCGGATGGGACAGACACTGCAGCATTTCGGAAAACCTCTTTAGTCACCTCCTCAGGGTGAACATCCACACGTTTAGTTGCCTCTTCTGTCAATGGTAACAGAAGAAGTGATGTCTCAGGATCAGTTCGACATTTCTCCCTCAGCTGTTGGTACGTGACACGTTCATCTGTGTTTGGTTCAGTGAAGCCTTTAGTGTCATCGCTAGACGTGGACAACGTTTTACTCATCTCCTCATCCAACATGCCCCTCTTGTAGGCCACCTCGATGGGTAGACGATGGCTGGTCACAGGGTCAATGATACCACCAGATGCCAACTGGGCATCCAAGAGAGGCACGCCATGTTTCTTGGGTATGAGGTCCTTCTGCATTGCCTCAAATAAGGAGATCTTGCGGCCAGTGTAAGGG
>NW_025210220.1:11524-18790 GCF_004010195.1 Chiloscyllium plagiosum
TCTGACCCCTGCAGGTACCTCTTCACTGAATCTAACTTGCCAACATCTTCTGGTATTGCTTTTCCCTTCTGAAGCCCATCAAATGTCTTCTTGTCAATGATCTTCGATTCGAGTAACTCACTGGCAGGAACCTTGTCTCTCAGACCATCAAACAGAAGCTGTTTTTTAGCTTCACTCTCACCAATAATTGTAATGATGTATTTGATGATGCTTTCGATGGTGACTTTTCCTGATCTGTACTGTCGGATAAGGTCCCGACGTTGTTCCTCAGTGAAATACCCGGAGTGTATCAATTCCCAGATGGTGACTGTTTTACCAGAGTATTTTCCGGATGGGACAGACACTGTGGCTGTGCTGAAGATGTCACGTGTTTGTTCTGTTGTATAACCCTCCATGTGTGTCACTGCTTCATCTGTCAATGGTAACAGACAGAGTCCAGTCTCCGGGTCCACTTGACACCTGTCCATCAGTTGGAAATAAGTAAGGTACTCTTGGGTATTGGGGTCAAAATACCCTTTGGTTTCATCAGTGTCACTGGGAAGTGTTTTGCTCATTTTCTCATCAATGATGCCTTGCTTATAGCCCTGCTCCAAGGGTAGACGATGGCTGTTCAAAGGGTCAATGATGCCACCAGTCGCCATCTGAGCTTGCAGTAAACGGATTGCATGGTTTGGACTGATGAGGTCTTTCTTCATTGCTTCGAACAGGGAGATGGTGTTTCCCGTGTAGGGATCCCTGTAACCAGTCACCGCCCTCTCTGCAGACAGCAGCTTTTCCTGAAGTTCTGGTCCAACCACAGCTTCCTTAATGGCCTCATTGACTGGCAGCTTCTTGTTTTTGATGGGGTCAATGATGAAACCAGAAGCTGCCTGGGCCTCCAGCAGGCTTGTGGCTGTTGTAGGCTTCAATATTCCCTGTTTCATTGCCTGATAGATGCTAAGTTTCTCATTTCTAGGCTCAAGGATGAGACCAGCAATGCAGCTCTTGCCCTGCAGATAAGTCTTCAGGTTTTCTTTTTGGGACAGTTCCTGTACTGTTACCGAACCTTTCTTCAGTTTGTCCAACTGTTTCCTGCTCAAGATGCCAGCCTGCTGTAGACGACCAGCTGTCACTGGCTGACGAAGGCCACTAAACGTCAGTTTGGTGTCTTCACTTTCTGCAGCAGAGTCCACCATGTCTCTGCCATTGGAAATGGCTTTCACTGGAGTGACTGTTACTTGTTGAATTGGAGCCATCTCTTTGATCTTTTTCTGAGCTTCCAGTTGCTCTCTCAGGATCCGGTTCTCCTCAGCCAGCTGCTTCTCTTTCTGCTGTCTCTTCTCTTCCATTTCCTGCAATTCCTTTTGTTTATCGTGAACCAAATCCTCTGCCTCCTTTTGCTTTCTCAATGCCTCCTCCATACTGGCCTGAAGCCTGTGTTTCTCATCCTCCAGTTTCTTCATTTGGTCACTTTGCTCGTCCTTCAGGGATTGGGATTTCTTCAATTCATCTTCATAAAGTCGCTCTAACCTCTCCTTTTCCTCTTCAACCATCTTCTCCTTCTTTAGCAGAAGCTCTTTCTCACTGATGAAGGTTTGTTGAAGGATCTGAGTGGTCTCAGCAATTTCCTTCTTCTGTCCTGCTTCCATCTGTAAGATTTGAGTACAGGAAACCAACTGTTAATGATCGATTCTGACCAAAGACAGTATATAGACTGTTCACACATTGGACCCAATAACCCCGTCCCCATTAACCTATTACCTAACACAACAATAACCCACATATTACTGCCACCTTACTCACTGATTACTGACAAATGAGGAGGTTTAATAAGTGAGGCAGGGATTAAGGAGGGAGGGGGTTTGGAGTGAAGGTTGGGATAGAGTAAGGGGTAAAGACTGAGGCAAGGGATAAGGAATGAAGAAGGAGCGCAATGAGGGACAGAAGTAATGAGTGAGATGAGAGACCATCAATGAAGAAAAAAAGTGGGGAATCAAGAGAGGGATTATGAGGGAGGAGACAAAGCGACAATTGGATAGGTACATGGATAGGTGCTTAAACTAGGACAAATGTTCCGCACAACATCGTGGGCCGAAGGGCCTGTTCTGTGCTGTATTGTTTTATGTTCTCTGTACAAAGGTGCAATGTTATTGTTACTGGGGACCTGCTTTAAATTCCACCATGGCAAAGGGCAGAAGCTGGTAAGTGAATGTCAAAAGATGGTGTTAATTCTGACAGAAACCCACCTGGTTCATTCTGCACTTCAGGGAAGGAAATCTGCCAATCCTCACCTGGTCTGGCCTACATGTGACTCTACACCTACAGCAATGTGGTTGGCTCTCAGTTGTCCCTCTGAAATGGCCGGGCAAGCCGTTCAGTTGTATCAATCGTGACAAAGTCTCAAAGAAATGAAACCAGACGGTTCACCTGGCATCGACCTCAGCACCGGAAAAGACAACGGCAAAACCAGCTGTAACAACCGTGCACAGTCCCCCTCACTAACATCCGGGGGCTAGTGCCAACACTGGGAGAGCTGTCTCACAGCCTAGCCAAGCAACAGCCTGACACAGTCGTACTCACAGACAGATAATGTCCCAGGCCCCACATCCCCATCCCTGGATATGTCCTGTCCCACCGGCAGGACAGACCCAGTAGACAGGGCTCCACAGTGGGATACAGTCGGGAGGGAATTACCCTGGGAGTCCTCAACATTGACTCCGGACCCCAGGAAGTCTCACTGTTTCAGGTTAAACAAGGGCAAGGAAACCTCCTGCTGATCACCACATACCGCCCTCCCTCGGCTGATGAATTGGCATCCTCCATGTTGAACAACACTTTGAGGAAGATGTGAGGATGGCAAGGTCACAGAATTAGAATTAGAATTTATTGTCACAGGTACACACATGAGTACAGTGAAAAGTCTAGAAGGCACCATTTACGGAACCATCTGAAACACAAAGGTATCCAGATAAACATTCTTAAATACAAGCTCTTAGGGAAAAAAATATAAAAATTAAAAAATAAGTCCAGCATTACAGACTTTCAAAAGGACAAGACCATAGTAAAAAATGAGAAAAGTAAAGAGATAAAAAGTTCAGAATAATAGTCCTCCCACAATAATATAATAACAAAAGAAAGGCATTTTTGAAAAAGAGAATTTAAGAGAAAGTCTATTTCCTGCTTTGGGATTGAGGAAGCCCACTCTCCACCTCCACTGGAATCTTCACAATGCAGAACAAGCTGCCTGAGGTCACAGACAGACTGACCTCAGGGAGACCCAGACTGAGACCCACGTCACTGAAAGGGGTCTACTACCAAGGTCCACCTGCAACAGTAGCTCAGCAGCAGCACTACTGATGGAGCTGGTGAGGTCCTAAAGGACATCACTGATGGGTCTGCGGCAGGTGGGGAGGGAACCAACACGAGGGAAAAACATACTTGACCTCATCCTTACCAATCTGCCGGCTGCAGATGTATCTGTCCATGACTTTATCGGTAAGAGTGACCACCACACAGTCCGTGTGGAGACAAAGTCCCACCTTCACATTGAGAATCCCCTCCAGTGTGCTGTGTGGCACCATCACTGTGCTAAATGGGTCAGACTTCAAACTGATCTAGGAGCTCAAGGCTGGGCATCCATGAGGCACTCTGTCTGAAAAGGGTGCCCTCTGGCCCTGGATTCTCTCACAAGGGGAAACAACCTCTTCATCCTGATCCCATCAATTCATCCAAGAACCTTGTGTGTTTCAATAAAGTCACCTTTCATTCTTCTGAACTCCAATGAGTACAGACCCAATCTGCTCAACCTCTCCTCATAAGAGGATCCCTCTGTAGCCTGGATCAGCTGAGTGAACCTTCTCTGGAATGTCTGCAAAGCTAGGCCATTTTACCTTCAGTATTCAGAGTATTCCAGCTGTGGTCTGACTGGAGCCTTGTGTAGCTTTCGCCAAGTGTCCTTAATTTTATTCTCCATTCCCTTTGAAATAAAGGTCAACGTTCCACTTGCCTTTCCTGTTAGTGACTTGGAGACTAGCTTTTTGTGATTCATACACGAGACTCCCAAATCCCTCGCTGCTGCAGTCTTTCTCCATTGCAATCATATCCAGCTCCTCTGTTCCTCCTGTCAAAGTGCACAGCCTCACATTTCCCCACATGACATTCCGTCTGCCACGGTTCTGCCCACTCACTTAGTCATACAGTAACAGAGATCTAGCCCAGAAAAACACTCTTCGGCCCATTGCGTCTGCACTGGTCAATAAACAGCTACCCAACAATTCTAATCCCGTTTCCCAGCACTTAGCCCGTGGCCTTGTGTACCTTGGTATCACAAGTGCACAGCTAAATACTTCTTCAATGTGTTGACAGTTTCTGCCTCTGCCACTTTTACAGAGAGAGAATTCCAGATTCCCACCACCCTCTGGCTTTTCCTCACATCCCCCTCGAAACCTCCCGTCTCTTCCCTTCAATCTACGCCCCCGGTCAATGATCCCTCTACCCAGGGAAAGGTTCCCTCCTGTCTGTCATGCCTATGTCCCTCATAATTTTATCCATAGCAACCAAGTCCCCTGTCAGTCTCCTCTGCTCCCTGGAAAACAATCCCAGTCTGGCAATCTCTCCAGCCCAGGCCACATCCTGGGAAATCTCCTGAGCACCCTCTCCTGTGCACGCACATCCCTCCCATGATGTGGATTCCAGAACTGCACACCGTATTCTCACTGTGGCCTAACCAATGTTTTAGACAGTTCCAGCATCACCTCCCTGCTCTTCAACTCTGTGCCTCGGATAATAAATGCATATGCCTCCTTCACCACTTCATCGACATTGCTGAAGGGTCAGTTGTGCATGCAGAGCAGCGTGCCCCTGCCCCTGGCCCTCGGGGCTCCCCAAGGCGCCCCTGGCCCTCGGGGCTCCCCATGGCGCCCCTGGCCCTCGGGGCTCCCCATGGCGCCCCGGGCCCTCGGGGCTCCCCAAGGCGCCCCTGGCCCTCGGGGCTCCCCATGGCGCCCCTGACTCTCGGGGCTCCCCATGGCGCCCCTGGCCCTCGGGGCTCCCTAAGGCGCCCCTGGCCCTCGGGGCTCCCCATGGCGCCCCTAACCCTCGGGGCTCCCCAAGGCGGCCCTGGCCCTCGGGGCTCCCCAAGGCGGCCCTGGCCCTCGGGGCTCCCCATGGCGGCCCTGACCCTCGGGGCTCCCCAAGGCGGCCATGGCCCTCGGGGCTCCCCAAGGCGGCCCTGACCCTCGGGGCTCCCCAAGGCGCCCCTGACCCTCGGGGCTCCCCAAGGCGCCCCTGACCCTCGGGGCTCCCCAAGGCGGCCCTGGCCCTCGGGGCTCCCCAAGGCGCCCCTGACCCTCGGGGCTCCGCAAGGCGCCCCTGGCCCTCGGGGCTCCCCATGGCGGCCCTGACCCTCGGGGCTCCCCAAGGCGGCCCTGGCCCTCGGGGCTCCCCAAGGCGTGTGGATGCTAGTATTCCCATGCACTGATTGGTAGAGCTCACTGGCTTGGAAGGTCCTATCAAAGGAGCTTTGGTGAGTAACTGCAAGAACATTTGTAGGTGGATTCACACTAGAGGGAGTAGTCTGCTTTGTTCTGGTTGATGTCAAACTTCTTGAGTATTGTTGGAGCTGCACTCAGCCAAACAATATTCCCTTGTATTTCTGACTGTGTTTGTAGACAGTTGTTGAATGCTGAGTCAGGAGTAGCTCATTGCACAATTCCCAGCATCAGACCTGTTCTTGCAGTCACAGTATTTGTATGGCTTGTTCAGTTCAATTTCTGGTCAATGGTAGCCCTCAGGGTGTTCATAATGGGGGACCCAATGATGGTAATACCATTGAGTGTCAAATAGTGAGGGGTAGACTCTCTCTTGTCAAGTATGGTCATTGTCTGGCATTTGCTTCAGTATCTGCAAAGTCATACTATGTGCTGAAAATCATGCCATCATTAGTGACCTTATCATGGGGGGAAGGTCATTGATGAAGCATCTGGGGTTGATTGAGCCTAGTCCACTAACCTGAGAAATTCCTGTAGCGATGTCAAGGGATTGACCTCCAGAAACCACAACTATATGTCACTGTGGTAGGTATGACTCCAGCCAATGCAAAGTTTTCTCCCAATTCCCATTGACTTTGATTTTGCAAGTGTTCCTTGATGCCACCCCTGACATACACTAGCTTTATGTAAAAGACAGTCACCCTTACTTTGATTCAAACATGGACAAAAGAGCTGAACCTATGTTGTAACAAGAGCAGGAACCGAGTGGCTCAGTCAGAACCCAATTGAACATTAGAACATAGAACATAGAAAAGTACAGCACAGAACAGGCCCTTTGGCCCACGATGTTGTGCCAGAGAGAAAAGTCCGAGCCTATTCAACCTTTCTTCATAAGGCAAGCCCTCCAGTCCAGGCAGCATCCATGTAAACCTTTTTTGCACCCTCTCCAAAGCCTCTGTATCTTTCCTATTGTAGGGCGACCAGAACTGGACACAATATTCCAAGTGTGGCCTCACTAGGGACTTGTAGAGCTGCAGCAAAACCTCACGGCTCTTAAACTCTATCCCCCTGTTAATGAGTAGGTTGTCACTGATTAATTCGCTGAAAATGTGTTGCTGGAAAAGCGCAGTAGGTCAGGCAGCATCCGAGGAGCAGGAGAATCAATGTTTCGGGCATGAACCCTTCTTCAGGAATCTTCAGGATTCTTGAAGAAGGGCTCATGCCCGAAACGTCAATTCTCCTGCTCCTTGGATGCTGCCTGACGTGTGCTGCGCTTTTCCAGCAACACATATTTTCAGCTCTGATCTCCAGCATCTGCAGTCCTCACTTTGTCACTGATTAATTGCTGAGTTATGGCAATTTCATTGCACTATTGCCAATCCTTTCCATCCCTTTACTGATGATTAAGAGTAGATTGATGGTACGATAATTGGCCTATATCTTGTGGACAGGATATACTTTGGCAATTTTCCACTGCCAGGTAGATGCTAGTTTGGTTAGGAGTGCAACTACTTCTGAAGCATAAGTCTTCAGTTTTATTGCTGTATGTTTTTTCAGTGCCTTCAAGTGTTTCCTCTCGTCATGAGGAAATAATTAAATTGGCTAAAGGCTGGCATGTATGATGCTTAGGATCTCAGGAGGAGGCTGAGATGGATCATGCACATGGCACTTGTGGCTGAAAGTCGTTGCAAATGACCGATGTGCTGGCTTCTCCATTATTGAGGATCGCCCATCAGTTGTGAGATCCTTTAGCTGTCAGTTGTATGCTGTTAGCATTGCTTGTCATGAAGTAATCTTG
>NW_025210221.1:0-4328 GCF_004010195.1 Chiloscyllium plagiosum
CAGTAGTAAACGTTTCATGCTGCCTTAGTATTGTAAAATGGAGAAAAACATATCACCATACGAGGTTTGGGCTGAGTATTGTTTACCTGTCATGTTTAATATTGTTTCAAATTTGCAGTGCTTATCTTTAAATGCTTGTTCTTGTCATTAGTATCAGATAGAGTGTAGGAGGTTGGGTGTTGACATTGTAAAAGTTTCTAAAATCATGAGAGATATGGATAGGGTAAATAGCCAAGATCTTTCCAACGGCATGGGGGAGTTCAGCCATAGAAGGCATAGGTTTAAGGTGAAAGAGGGAAGATTTAAAAGGAACGAAGGGGCAACTTTTTTACAGAGAGGGTGGTTGCATATGGAATGAACTGTCAGAGGAAGAGTGGTAGATGCCAGTACAGCTACAACATTTAAACCTCATTTGGACAAACATGAATGGGAAACAGTTAGACGCATATGGGCCAAATGAAAGCAGGTGGGACGAGCTTAATTTGGAAAACTTGGCCAGCATAGACATTTAGAAAAGCTTCACGCAGGGTCAGAGTGGTTTTAAGAAAGGGAAATTATACTTTGCCGTGTAAAATTATGCAAAGTATTTCTGGAGATGCCTGAGAATGTAACAAGTGGATTTGATAAAGGGGATCTGGTAGACACCAGGCTTTCCAGAGATTTTTCACAAGATATTAAAAATAAAAGTTCTTACACAAGACAGAAGCTCGTAGGATGATGGATAACGTATTATCATGGGATGACGACTGGTTAGCACAGAGAAATCGGAGAGTCAGGATTAATGAATCTGCTGGAGTACCACAACAATGAGTCCGATGGCATCAGTTATTTACAATCGAGAATGATAGCCTGAAGGAGGGAGTTGAGTGCAACATACAACCGAGTTTGTGGATGACACTGAGAACCAAATGACAGGCTAATATTTAATGGAGATGACTTCCAGTAAAGGAACAGTACAAAGGGAATGTAGTATTCCAGTGTATGAAACATAAAGTCAGCATGCTGATGCAGGAAGTAACTAGGTTGGTTCAAAAGACGGGTCCTGGGATGAAAGGTTTGTGTTATTGAGAATCTCTAAAATGGTTAGGTGATTACTCATTGGGGTTTAAATGAATGAGGAGTGATACTGCTGAAAAATACAAGACACAGAGAGGGGTTGACGCGGTGGATGTTGAGAAGTTGTTACCATTCCTGGGTTAAGTCTCGAACTCGAGGACATAGATACATATGGAACATCGATTTCAGTCTGAGTTGCAAAGTGATGTCTTCTCTCAGAAGGTAGTGAATGCCGGGAATTCCCTAACCCAGAGAGATGTGGAGGGATACAAAGAGTTGGCAAGAAAGTGGAGGTGAGCCCTGGAGTAGATCACCCATGTTCGTATTAAATGACAGGGAAAGCTTGAGGGGCCAAAAGCCTACTTTTGTTCTTATTTATTAATTTCACATGTTATGCTTTTGGAAAGTAACTGGTTATTTTCCCTGAAGTTGTGTTGTGTAATGCTACATTCGGATGAGCAGAGGATTTGTTTGAGTTAACTCTGGGTGGGGTATGGGGGCTGTTTCCACAGCGAATCTGGGTCTGGGACATGACTTACATCTGGAGCAGAAGTTACAGAGAGGGGAAGCCTGGAAACTGGGATTGGGGGTGAGAGTCACTTCCTGGCCCAGCCTGGATTTTCCAAGTACATTTCCAAAATTACACCTAACCATCGGACTGGCCACGATCTGCCTCTGTATAGCAAGTCCGAAGGGCTGATTGGAACATCAGAATATAGCACAGAGGGACACGAGGGGCCGTTCGGCCCTTTGACATTACTTCACCAGTAAAGTATGTCATGGCTCATCTCATTGTCGTCCCAGCTGCACTTTTCTCTCCATACAGCATTATCCCTGATTCACCTGCCTATCAGCCGAAGCCAGACTCTATATAATACAAAGATTCAACCATCCCAAACTCTGAGGAAGAGGATTCCCACTGAAGGAATTCCCACTTTGTGAATTCCTTCTCACTCCAGTTGTGACCGAGGATGGAGGGTGTCACTATTTCCTTTTCTATTCCCACTCCTCCACTGCTCACAACAAATTTTAAGTGTAACCAGGTTGGTGATATAGCTGATGATAAAGATCTCAGACTGGGTTAGGTTCAGTGATAAGAACAAGTCAGGCAGATTTCTTAAGTCAGCCACAAGTTACTAAAAGAACTAACTGAGGAGTATGGTGGATCTGTGGGTGGCACTGCTTCCTCACATCACCAAGGAGCTGGGTTCAATGTCAATCTCGGGCGACCCTCTATGTGGAGGTTGAACATTCTCCCCGTGCCTGTGTGGGTTTCCTCTCAGTGCTCCAGTTTTCTACCACAGTCCAAGTATGTGCAGTCTGAAGTGGATTGCCCATAGTGCCCAGGGATGCGCAGGTTAGGTGGGTTAGTTATGGGAAATGCAAGTTTACATGGATAAGGTAGGGGGCCAAGTCCAGGTGGGATGCTGTTTTGTGGATCAGTGCGGACTTAATGGACGGAATGTTCTGCCTCCACACTGTAAAGGTTCTGTGACATTGACAACAAATTTGGACTCTACAAACACCCAGCGGGTATATGCCTAATCCACTCTCCTCAAGGTCTTGTATGTTTCATTCTCGTTCCAAGGGTAACCTGTCAAAACCTTCATAATATAAGCCCTTCACCCCGGAATACGTGAAATAAAACATCGCTGAACTGCTTTCAATGTAATTATATCCTTTCTCAGATAAGGAGACACAAAAAAACTAATCTCACACTCAGACCATAAGGTTTACATTTGTTTTCTCAAAGTGCTGTGAGTCTTTGGAACACTCTTCCCCACGGATCATTGGAGGCAGAGATATTGAATATTTTGAGGCACCGACAGAAGGTTCATGAATAACAACAGAGTCAAGGATTATCGAGGAATGGGAAGCAATTTGCAGCGTAGGGAAAATGTAGATAATGGTATCAAATTACACGGGTCCAGAACATCCAGGAATATAATGCAAAATGAAATGATAATATCGATAAAATGTTAGGGGGAATACAAGATAGCAGCGATCCAGAAGGTCTGCTTTGCTGGGCTCTGCATTACAGCACGGGAACAGAGGTTCTGTAACCCATCTCATCCCAGTCATTTACTTAAAATTCAACACTAAAATGGCAACAGAATCTTTACTAATCCCGTTTTGTCAAATGGAAATGACAAAACACGGGAAAGGTTCGAGTAAGTCCCAACACGCGGGGACCCGTCAGAAGCATCGAGCCTGCCTGAGGCTGTAGCTGCAACCGACACTGCTCGTTCGATAGACCCAGTTACTCACCAGGCCTTGGTCACTGAGTTCACCAAGTTACATGAAATGATTGAAACTATGATTGAAGAAGGGTTCAGCAGTGGCTCGACACGCTCTCAACCGTGCTCCAAAAACATGAACAGTAGGTTAAGTGAATTGGCCATGCTAAATTTCCCGTAGTGTTAGGGACAAATGTAGGGGAATGGGTCTGGGGTGGGTTGCGCTTCGGGGGGTCGGTGTGGACTTGTTGGGCCGAAGCTCCTGTTTCCAAACTGTAAGTAATCTAAAAAAAAAAGCTAGACAGCCTTGGAAACAGAACAGACGATGTCAAGGGCCGAACTGCAGCGACAGAGGCCGCGATCAATTCCTCCCAGGAGAGGATCCTTGCCTTTGAAAACCAGTCCATATCTTAACTGAACATGACAACGACCTCGAGAACAGAGGAAGGATGAAGAATGATCACATGGTCAGTTTGCTGGACCGGACGGAAGGTGGTCAGCCAGTGAGTTTATTGAGAACTGGCTGCTGTGATTCCTTCACTTCAAAACTGAAAAGTGACAGGTGAAGACTGAGACAGTTCATCGGGTTATGGTGCGCACGTCAGACTCAGACCAACGCATTCGACCTGTCCTTGTGTGGTTACATCGTTATGGGGATAAACAAAGACTGATGGAATCTTCCAGAACACAGGGGAAAGATCCGATTGCTTATATTCACGAGGGCTCCAGTATTATGTTCTTTCAGGACTTTTCAACGGTGGTGATTTAGGAAGGAAAATCTTTTGATTGCATCAAGAGAAGAGTAAGGGAACTCTGGATTCAGTATTCCTTACGGTACCCAGCGGTGCTCCATATTGCTTTCAATGGATCCATACACATGTCTGACTCTCCAGAGAAAGCGAGAAACTTTGTGGACATTTTAAAGTAAGATGGATGTTTAGATAATTATGTTTCTCTCAAAGAAATTTTCTTGGAATTTTCTGGTATTAACCAGTGTTAAATTGTAGTCGGGGATGGGTAGAGTATTCACTTTTA
>NW_025210221.1:4865-10078 GCF_004010195.1 Chiloscyllium plagiosum
TGGACAGGAAGAATCTTCCAGTTAAATTACTAGATTATATTAGACAGTCACAGGAGGATCATAATCACGAAATCCTTGAACTATGGGAAAGAATACAGTATTTTGAATGCTTATTGCCTCTTGGCGCATCCTCTTAAAACCATGGTAGATGTATTTTTCAAATTAAGTTACCTTGCCTCGTGGCACATTATTATCGACGACCTCAACTGTCTTACGTACCCCACAATGGACAGAATGTCCAAAGGTCCCTCAATAACCTCGTCGTTATAATGTAAGCAATTCGTGTATTTGTGTGCAAAACTAGAGCTGGTGGATGTCTGGAGGCAGATACTCGCAAGTAGGGATTTTATTTTCTTCTTTAACGTGCAGAAATGCTACACGAGGGTTGATATCTTCCCCATCACTGCAACAATCTTAGATTCGGTGGCATCCTGCATAAGTGGGAATATTACCATTCTGAACATGAAGCAGTATACTTATTGATAAAGAGTAAGAGCAATATAACAGATAGGAGGGTGTGAAGCAGCTTCAGAATGTAAAGGCGCAATTTCCTGACGGATTTCCTAGTGAATTTTACTAAGGCTTATGCCAAGGGAATAATTATTCCTTAGGATGCAGCAGAAGGGGGAGCAGGAACGTTGGTTTGAGGCACAGCTGAGGGCAGCCGAGTGGGCATACTGTGATAGACCCTCAGTGGCTAAGCTGCAGAGGATCATAATGCTTCGGTCTACAGTAAATTCCACGCTCAAACAGACAGCTAAGAAGAAACTTACTTTTGCAAAACAAAGGCAGTTTGAACATGGTGATAAGCCAGGCAAGTATTTAGCCTATCTTGCCAGGAAAACGACCCTCTCAAGCCATTATCTCAATTAGGGAAGGTACTGGGATCCTTACCTTCGATTCCAAAAAGATTAATGTAGCCTGTATGAGATTTTTCTCCGATTTATTTTAGACTGAACATTGTGAGAATAGATGTATTAAGATGGAATCATTTTTCAAGAACCTGCGTCTTCCGGGAGTAAACCCTGAATAAGTGTTGTCTCTTAATGCACCATTGTCAGCGCAGGAGGGTGTGAAGCAGCTTCAGAATGTAAAGGCGCAATTTCCTGACGGATTTCCTAGTGAATTTTATAAATAATTTATAAATTTATTGTAAGGGCTGATGTTTAACGCGTTCCGTCACTCATACAGTCACGAATCCCTCCCTCCATCCTTAAGAGAGGTTCATACCTCTCTGATGCTTAAGAATGGAAGACCCTGGAGGATTGTGCTTATTACACACCAATCTCGCTTTTAATTGTTGGTTTCAAAATCCTGTCTGAGACCCGTGCATTAAAGCAGGAAACATTGCTGCCTTCCGTTGCCAAAGAGGACAAAAAAGCTTTATAAAGGGCTGCAGATCTTCCTACAACGTTAAGAATTTACTCAATATGATCCAAGAGTGTCAACAACAATCTGTCCAGGGATTATTGATCTCTTAAGATGAGAGAAGGCATTTGATTGAGTTGAGTGGCCGGATCTCTTCTGTACCTTAGAACGGTTTGGTCTACGCAAAGTTTTTATCAAGTTGGTGAGGGTCCTTTACGGTAATCCCCTGGCTGTGGTTCTCACTAATGGTGTGCCAATCAGTAATATTAATATTTCTCCAGGTAGCCGACAAGGCTGAAACTTTTCGCCATTGTTGTTTACGTTGGTGATTGAGCCACTGGCGGAGGCCATCCGTAGGGATGCCAACACATCTGCCCCAGAAGTGGGAAAGAAATCACGTAAGATTACATTGTATGCAGATGAGGATCTTTTTTTGTCCATCCCACAATTTCGGTAGTTCATGTGATGCAATGCATTAAAATGCTTGTAGCCTTTCCGGGTGATAAGATTAATTTTACAAAGTTGGAGGCCATGCCTATGGGAGGTCTTAAGTAAATACCTGATACTGAGGGCAAATCCTGGTTTCCTTTTAAATGGTCACTGGGATGCTTTCCCAATTTCAGTATATTCATTACATCTGTCTTTGAGCATTTATTTAACGTGAACTCTGTCCATTTGTTTGACAAAATTAAATAAGACTTTCAAAGAAGGGAGGCATTTCCAATATCCTGGCTAGGTCGGATAGCTGTTATTAAAATGAATGTCCTTCCTCATTTCCTGCACGCCGTGCGAATGCATTCCTTGATGTTTCCCAGACAGATATTTAGGAAACATAATGGCTGGTTTAGCTCTTTAATTTGACACCATAAGCGATTCTTTATCAAGCTAACAAAATTGCAACTGCCCCACACATTGTGGGGAGTAGATCTCCCCGATTAAAAGCAATCAATTAAGTTCTTCTATCGTCCTATGTTAGTGCCTGGGCCGCTGATGAATCGGCGTCAATCCGGCTAGACATTGAGCCCTCTCAGACAAAGTGAACCCTTATTAGTCTGTTGTTCTTCGATAAAATGACAAAATGTATGGAGTATTGTCAAAAACTTGAAGGACAATGTGTCAGATCGAGGGGAATACAGCCAAAACCATGTTTCTTACCCCTTTAATTGGTATACTGCGCTATCAACCGGGGATAATGGATTCCAGGTTTAAACGGTGGGCAGCAAGGGGGGTACCTTGTTTGGGTGATCTAGAATTAATATAATTCCTACAGTGTGGATACAAGCCCTTGGGCCCAGCAAGTCCGCTTCTACCCTCTGAAGAGTAACCCACCCAGACCAATTCCCCGACTATCTTATATTTATCCTGACTAATGCCTGAACTTACAGATCCTGGAACACTATGAGCGATTAAGCAATAGCCAATTCATCTAAACTGCACATCTTTGTAACTGTGGGAGGAAACCTACGCAGACACAGTTGAGAGCATACTAACTCCACACAGCCAATCACCCAAGACTGCAACCAAACCCGTGACGCTGGTGCGGTGAGTTAGTATGCAAACCACTGAGCCATCACGTGTTACTTAAGGGAAAAACAATGATATCATTTGATCAAATAACTCGTAGGTATGGACTATCTAGTAGAGACTTGTTCTGTTTTGTTTTCCAGATTAGAGATTTGATTTTAAAAAGATGCACACTTTTAACAGACTCTTACAGATCCAATACAGAGAAGCGGGTGCTTATTGCTAAGGATACACTCTTTGTCAGTACCCTTTAGCATTTGTTGGAGAGTGTCCCCTCAGACAAGACTGTGCAGCTTCGTGACGTCTGTGCGGGAGAGTTGGAGGGCGGGGTTTAGATCTCTCTGGAGACATGGGAGGATATTTGTGAAAATGCTCGAAGGATTTTGATCTGTAATAGGATCCATTCCATGCAGTTGAAAATTCTATCTGACATCAGATTTTCTCTCAATATTCAATGTGGGATTATCTTCAGCAGGTCCTAAATGCAGAATGACTACAGGCACAATTACTCATTGCATGTGGTCCTGCTGCAGGCTTTGTATATATTGGATCACTGTGTTAGGTGTGATAGAGTGGGTCTTGGGGACCGAATTGGAGATGGACCCGGTTTCTCTTTTCCTGTGCCTGCCCAGAGTATCTTACGCAGATGCACATGGGAAAAAAACATTATATCCTTAATTTCTGTGCTGGGAAAAGAAATATCCTGCTGTGTTGGATGTCTGAAACCCCCAGGCCCTGTTGGGTGTTTGTAAGCTAGGCATGGAGAATATCCTTCTGGACTTTCTCACCAGTATGTTGAACCAAAAAATAAAGATTAACATAAGTCATAGAGTCATAGAGATGTACAGTATGGAAACATACCCTTCGATCCAACTCATCCATGCTGACCACATATCCCAAACCAATCTAGACCCACCTGCCAGCACCCGGCCCATAACACACCAAACCCTTCCTATTCATATACCCATCCATATGCCTCTTAAATGTTGCACTTGTACCAGCCTCCCCACTTCACCTGGCAGCTCATTCGATACACATGCCTCCCTTTGTGTGAAGTAGTTGCCCCGTTGGTCTCTTTTATATCTTTCCCCTCTCACCCTAAAACTATGCCCTCCACTTCTGGACTCCCTGACACCAGGGAAAATACTTTACTCAATTACCCTATCCATGCCCCTTATAATTTTGAAAACCTCTATAATGTCACCCCTCAGCATCCAATGCTCCGGCGAAAACAGCCGCAGCCTATTCAGCCTCTCTCTATAGCTCAAATCCTCCAACCCTGGCAACATCCTTGTAAATATTTTCTGAACCCTTTCAAGTTTCACAACATCTTTCGGATAGGAAGGAGACCAGAATTGCACACAATATTCCACAGTGGTCTGACCAATATCCTGTGCAGCTGCAACATGATCTTTCAACTCCTTCAATCAATACTCTGACCAATAAAGGAAAGCATACCAAACGCCTTCTTCACTATCCTATCTACCTGCGACTCCACTTTCAAGGAGCTATGAAGCTGCACTCCATGGTCTCTTTGTTCAGCAACACTCCCTCGGACCTTACGATTAAGTGTATAAGTCCTGCTAAGATTTGTTTTCCCAAAATACAGGACCTCGCATTTATCTGAATTAAAAGCCGTCTGCCACTTCTCAGCCCATTGGCCCATCTAATCAAGATCCTATTGCAATCTGAGGTGACCCACTTCACTGTCCACTACACCTACAATTTTTGTGTCATCTGCAAACTTACTAACTGTACCTCTTATGCTCGCATCCAAATCATTCATGTCGATGACAAAAAGGAGTGAATCCAGCACCGATCCTTGTGGCTCTGCACTGGTCACAGGCCCCCAGTCTGAAAAACAACCATCCACCACCACCCTCTGTCTTCTATCTTTGAGCCAGTTCTGTATCCAAATGGCTACTTCGCCCTGTATTCCATGAGATCCAACCTTGCTAATCAGCCTTCCATGGGGAACCTTGTCGAGTGCCTTACTGAAGTCCATATAGATCAAATCAAACCTCTGCCCTCGTCAATCCTCTTTGATACTTCGTCGAAAAAACTCCATCAAGTTTGTCAGACATGATTTCCCACGCACAACGCCATGTTGACTATCCCTAATCAGTCCTTGCCTTTCCAAATACATGCACATCCTGTCCCTCAGGATTCCCTCCAACAACTAGCCCACCACCAACGTCAGGCTCACTGGTCTATAGTTCCCTGGCTTGTCCTTACCACCCTTCGTAAACAGTGGCACCACGTTAGCCAACATCCAGTCTTCCGGCACCTCACCAGTGACTATCCATATTACAAATATCTCA
>NW_025210221.1:17318-18799 GCF_004010195.1 Chiloscyllium plagiosum
TCCATCCTTGAATGACTGCCTGTGTGGAGTTTGCACATTCTCCCCATGTTTGCATGAGTTTCCTCCGGATGTTATGTTTTCCTCCGACAGTATAAAGATATACAGATAAGGGTAGATTGGCCATCCTAAATTGCCTACAGTACCCAGGGACGTGTAGGCGAGGTCGATTAGCCATGGGAAATGCAGGCTCAGTGTGAAATGGTAGGGGTTTGTCCAGTGGGATACTGTTAGAAGTTCGGTGTGGCCTCGATGGGCCGAATAGGCTGTTTCCGCACTGTAGGGATTCGATACTTTCTATAGAGTTCTCCTTGATTGGCACCTTTCTCCAAGACCCTACCTACATGTCTTGCCAAAATTCAAACACTCCATCTGTCACTCCTCGGTTCACCTAAGCAAAGTCCCATTATAGTCTGAGAGATCGTTCTTCACTGTCGACTACACCACCAAATTTGGCATTATCTACAAACTTACCGACCATACTTCATATACTCAAATGCAAATGATTTGTTTCAGTGACAAAAGGCAATGGACCCACTATTGATCACTGGGCACAGGTCTCCAGGTTTAATGAACAAATGCCCACTGTCACGCCCTGTCTCCAATATTCAAGAAAATGTTGGATCAAAATGGCGAGCTCTCCCTGGATTCCAGGCAGTCTAATCTTGTTAACCGGTCTCCCATGTAGAACATTTTGGTTTTCTTACTGAATTACATAAACACAACATCTACTGTCCTGCCTTCATCAATCATCTTCATTACTTCCTCAAAAAATTCCACCGACTCAGTGAGACGTGATCTCAATGTACAAAGCCCTCTTCAGTCCTTGTCTTTCCAAATGCATATCGATCCTTTTCCTCAAAATCCCCTCCAACAATTTAGTCGCCATTGACGTCAGGCTCACCGATCTATAGTTACCTGGATTTTCCTTACTTCCTTAAATAATGACACTATGTTAGCAGCCCTCCAGTCTTTTGACACCTCACCTGTGGAAATCAATGTTACAAATATATCAGCAAAATGCTGAGCAATCTCTTTTCTAAATTCCACAAACATCTGGGATACAACTGCTCGTGTCCCAGGGATTTGTTCACCTTTATGTGTTTTAGAATTTCCAACACCTCCTTGTAATATAAACACTTTTAAAGGTATCACTATATATTTCTTCATTCTCTAGGTCTTGTAAACTCTTTCACATTAAATACTGAGGAGAAATATTTGTTTAGTATCCCTCCAATCTTCTGTGGTTCCATACATATGAAGCCTTACTGAACTTTAAGGGGCCCTATTCTCTCGGTAGTTAATTTTTTTGCCATGAAAGGATTTGTAGAATCTCCTTAATGCCTCATTAACCTTTTTCTATAGATTGTATTCTACTTCCTGTCACGTTAAGCTCATGTTCCCAATACAATCTAATCTCAGTAATGATCAATGTTTCACTGGTCCTCCTATCTGCTGGCAGTACCAACATGTAAACTTTCTGA
>NW_025210222.1:0-1314 GCF_004010195.1 Chiloscyllium plagiosum
CAGGTTTGAAGCCTGAAGCTAAGGTAACTGGGGCCTAGGGATTTGAAACAAATACGTCAACCCTAAACCAGCATCACCCACGATGTCTGTGGGGTTAGATTGCTGCTTGTCGGATCTTGCTGTGCGTATGTGTTTATTAATGTTTCTAGCCTCTGGTCAACTGCTCTGCGGTGATGTCTGTGCATTTCAATGTCGCTGTGATGGTCAGCAATTCATTCATTCATTCTGCAATAATGGCACTGACCCAGGGTCACGTGGGAGATTGGGGAAGGCAGAGATAGCTGTGGGATCGTGCTGTGCTTTTGGTGCCACTGTTGCATTTTATTTCAAATTGATTTGTTTTTATTTCTCAGTGTGTTTCCCCCTCCCCCCTAGCCCTGGAGGTGAGGAGGAGATTGGATCTAGGAGCTGAAGCTCGGGATGACGCAGTGACAGAGAGAGTTAAATCACTTCTGCCGCGAGGAATCATCAGACATGCAGAGAGAGAATAATCAGAAACTGTCCTGTCTACTTGTCGTTCATTTATACACACACACACACACACACGCACACGCACACGCACACGCACACACACATACACACGCGTGGGGAAAAGAATGGTGGGGTTCAAGCCGTCTCTTGGATTTTTACCAGAAGGGGCCGTGTTCTGGTCTGTACTGGGGGAGCCAAAGGAGGGAAAAGATGGAGGGGGAGCTGCTGCACAGTCTGATGCCTCCCTCTCTCACTCCAGCTCCAGGGACAGAGAGAGTGGTGGCTGGAGAATGGAGGTGTGAAGGGGGCGGGAGAGACAGAGTGTGTGTGAGAGAGAGAGAGAGTAGTGAAAGAGAGCACTGACTGTCCAAGTGGAAGTTTCATTGGTTTAAAATGGATTTGAGGCCTGGGGTTTAAGGGACCGGGGCCTTGGGATTGTGAAACAAACTGGTTACATTCCCAAGGGTTTGGGAGGAAGGACTCCCAGAGGAGGGAATGAATACCTTTACATGACAAACTCTCTCCAAAGCCCCATTCTAATGTCAGAGTCATGTGCATAGGCCAGGTGGATAAAATGTGAGAAATCTGAGAGACAGAGAGAAAGATCTTCGAGATGGAGACAGCGAGAGGGGGGAACACAGAGGAAGAGATTTCAGAGACAGAGGGAGAGAGGGGAGTAACAGAGATATTTCGGAGATGGCGAGAGAAAGAGGGGGAACAGAGAGAGGGAGGGAAGAGAGATCAGAGATGGAGACAGCGAGTGGGGGAACAGAGAGAGAGGGAGGAAAGAGAGAGATCTCAGATGGAGATAGCACAAGACGGGGATCAGAGTGTGCAGGGCAC
>NW_025210222.1:1671-13202 GCF_004010195.1 Chiloscyllium plagiosum
TACATTAGTTTTGCTCATGTTGGGTATCGGGTCTTTCGTTCTGGTGAGTTGTTGTCTGAGTGTGGCTGTTGGTTTGTGTGCTGTTATAAGTCCTAGTGGTCGCTGTAGTCTGGCTGTCATTTCAGAGATGTTCTTGATGTATGGTAGTGTGGCTAGTCCTTTGGGTTGCGGCATGTCCTCGTTCTGTTGTCTTTCCCTTAGGCATCTGTTGATGAAATTGCGAGGATATCCGTTTTTTGCGAATACCTTGTATAGGTGTTCCTCTTCCTCTTTTTGCAGTTCTGGTGTGCTGCAGTGTGTTGTGGCCTTTTTGAATAGTGTCTTGATGCAACTTTGTTTGTGTGTATTGGGGTGGTTGCTTTCATAGTTCATGACTTGGTCTGTGTGTGTGGCTTTCCTGTGTACCTTTGTGGTGAATTCTCCGTTAGTTGTTCTCTGTACCATCACGATTAGGAATGGGAGTTGGTTGCCCTATTCTTCCTCTCTGGTGAATCGGATTCCTGTGAGTGTGGAGTTGATGATCCGGTGTGTTTTCTCTATTTCCGTGTTTTTAATGATTACAAAGGTGTCATCAACGTATCTGACCCAGAGTTTGGGTTGAATTTGTGGTAAGACTGTTTGTTCTAACCTTTGCATTACTGCTTCTGCTATGAGTCCCGAGATCGGTGAGCCCATGGGTGTTCCGTTGATTTGTTCGTATATCTGGTTGTTGAATGTGAAGTGTGTTGTGAGGCACAAGTCCAGTAGTTTAAGTATGCCAAACTGATGTCTTATCCATGTACGGATCTAAATGTCATTTAAACGTTGTAACTATCCCTGCTTTCACCACTTCCTCTGGAAGTTCATTCCACACACAAGCCAGATTCTGTCTAAAATAATTACCTCTCATGACTTTTGTAAATCTTTTTCCTTGCACCTTAAAATATCCCTCAGTTTTGAATCCCCAACTCTAGGGAAAAGACATCAGCCCTTCAGCTTCTCTGTACCCCTCATTATTTTATAAATGTCTGTAACGTCAACCCCTCAATCTCATACTCTCCAGTGAAAAAAGTCCCAACCTATCCAGCCTCTCCTTATAGCTGACTCCCTCCTTTTCGAGCAACATCCAGGTTAAGCTCTTCTGAACCCTCTCCAGCTTAATAATATCAAGGTCAATAATATCAAAGCGAACAGTCAAGGTGTTTTCTAAGGGTACGGGGAGTCCAAAACTGGAGGACATAGATTGCAGGTGAGAGTGGAAACATATAAAAGTGACCTAAGGGGCAGTTCTTTCACTCAGAGGGTGCAGTGTCTATGGATTGAGCGGGCAGGGTGACCAGACTGGACACAGTATTCCAGAAGAGGTCTCACCAATGTCCTGTACAACCACAACATGATGTCCCCATTCCAATACTCAAATTCTGACCAATAAAGACAAGTGTGTTAAACACCTTCTTAACCATGCTATCTATATGAGATGGACAAAGTGAGGTCTGCAGATGCTGGAGATCAGAGCTGAAAATGTGTTGCTGGAAAAGCACAGCAGGTCAGGCAGCATCCAGGGAACAGGAGAATCGACGTTTCGGGCATAAGCCCTTCTTCAGGAATGAAGAAAGGCTTATGCCCGAAATATCTATATGAGATGCAAATTACAAAGAATTATACCTGACGGCCTAGGTCTCTGACCTGCAACACTGTCAAAGACCCTACTTTTAATTGTATAGGTCCTGCTCTTGTTTGATTTACCAAATCCAAAACCTCACGTTAATCCAAAGTAAACTCCACCTGCCACCCCTCAGCCCAGTGTGTGATATCACTGCCTCCTCACCCTCCCCCTTCAATATTAAAATGCCCATACTCTCCAGGATGCCTGCACACTTCGGCCTTGATTTTCACAAAGAGCCTGAGCTTGGTTTGCCTTGAGTAGTTACGGGGAAGAGGGACAGATTGCAGACACAGTCAGTGGGGAGGAATGGCTGGACAGTAATCAGAGGCCTGGTTTCATTTACTGGTTTTAGAACGAGTGCAGTCGCACGTTAGAGTTGGGTAATACCGCTCGGTGCTTTGGGGCCACAAATTACGCTCTTTCTTCGTGTCTGGTGTTCAGCAATGAAAACCTATTCCAGACCCTTCATTGGACAGAGTGTGTCTGCAGGATTTCTTTCCCTAATATTGCAGACTACAGATTATAGCAATTAACGACATTCATAGTTAATTTTGATGGCACAGCACGTGCACTCAACATCCTACAGTTGAGACAAATATTTTGCATTTGTTTAACAATGCAAAGTGTAGTTCAGTAATGGTAACCTGTTTATAATAAATCCACGCCGAGCTGGAAGCTGGCACTTTAAATGGTAGTGTAGTGGGTAGTTTCCCTGCCTCTGAGCCAGAGCTCTGGATTTGATTCCAGTTCCTGAACATCTTTGGTAATGTTCCTAGCCCTGGACTAGAAGGTCTGGATTCAAGTCCTGCCTGTTGCAGAGGTATGTCACAGCATGTCAGAACAGGCTGATGAACAAACACACAGGAGAATAATGTTACAGCTTTATGGGTATTGCCGAGTGGTGCTAGTGTCCCTACCTCAGGGCACAGATGTCTATGTGTAAATCCCACAGAAGTGTTTCATAATACATCTGAACAAACTGATTAAAATGGATTTAGAATTTATTGAATTTCAGAATTTAGGCCCAGGATGATTTAAAGCACAGCCATTCGTGTTGATTGGAGTCAAATTTCCCAGCAGTAGAGGTTTATAAAATCAGAATGGTCATGGATAGGGTGAGTAGTCAGGGTTTTCCCCAGGTTAGGGGCGTCCAAAACTAGAGGGCATTGATGGAAAGTGAGACAAGAAAGATATTAAAGAGGCCTAAAGGACACCATTTCACGCAGAGGTTGGTGTGTGTATGGAATGAGCTGCCAGAGGAAGTGGTGGAGGCTGGTACAACTACAACATGTAAAAGGCATCTGGATGCTGACAGACCTGCTGAGCTTTTCCAACAATTCCTGTATTTGTTGAAAAAATTGCATTCATTTTTGCACAGATATTCAGAATATATTGCACATTTTATTTTTTTTTCATGACGCAGGGACAAATAAACATATCTTCAAATCGACTGAGACCATTTCCTGCGAAGGGTATGGCTCTGTATATGACAGCAGCAATGGTGCTCCTACATGGAACAGGGAATGTGATGGAGACATAGTTTAGACAATGCACAAGGAGAACTCACATGGTCCAGTTTGGGAGAGGATGATATTATTGTGTGATTTAACTCAGAGAGAGAGAAAATGTCATCTTCCCGAGAAGGAACGGCCCATTGCACTCTCTCTCCTTCATTATTCCTCATCACAGCAATATGTGCGCGCGAAAACAAAACCTCTACTGTCATCGTTACTATTCTTATTTTTATAGAATCCCTGTAGTGTGGAAACAGGCCATTCGGCCCAAACAACCATACCAACCTTCCAAAGAGTAACCTTCCCAGGCCCTTTCCAGTAAGATACCCCTGACTAGTGCGCCTAAACTAGAAATCGCTGAATACTATGGACAATTTGACCAATCTTTGAGGAGAAAGTGAGGTCTGCAGATGCTGGAGATCAGAGCTGAAAATGTGTTGCTGATGTGTAAATTCCACAGAAGTGTTTCATACTACATCTGAACAAACTGATTAAAATGGATTTAGAATTGTAACCTGATGGAGAAAGTAGAGGTGTCAGTATTGAATTTCAGAATTTAGGCCCAGGATGATTTAAAGCACAGCCATTCGTGTTGATTGGTGTCAAATTTCCCAGCAGTAGAGGTTTATAAAATCAGAATGGTCATGGATAGGGTGAGTAGTCAGGGTTTTCCCCAGGTTAGGGGCGTCCACAACTAGAGGGCATTGATGGAAAGTGAGACTGGAAAGATTTTAAAGAGGCCTAAAGGACACCATTTCACACAGAGGGTGATGTGCGTATGGAATGAGCTGCCAGAGGAAGTGGTGGAGGCTGGTACAACTACAACATGTAAAAGACATCTGGATGCTGACAGACCTGCAAAGCTTTTCCAACAATTCCTGTATTTGTTGAAAAAATTGCATTCATTTTTGCACAGATATTCTGAATATATTGCACATTTTATTTTTTTTTCATGACGCAGGGACATATAAACATATCTTCAAATCGACTGAGACCATTTCCTGCGAAGGGTATGGCTCTGTATATGACAGCAGCAATGATGCACCTACATGGAACAGGGAATGTGATGGAGACATAGGTTAGACAATGCACAAGGAGAACTCACATGGTCCAGTTTGGGAGAGGATGACATTATTGTGTGATTTAACTCAGAGAGAGAGAAAATGTCATCTTCCCGAGAAGGAACGGCCCATTGCACTCTCTCTCCTTCATTATTCCTCATCACAGCAATATGTGCGCGCGAAAACAAAACCTCTACTGTCATCGTTACCATTCTTATTTTTATAGAATCCCTGTAGTGTGGAAACAGGCCCTTCGGCCCAAACAACCATACCAACCTTCCAAAGAGTAACCTTCCCAGGCCCTTTCCCGTAAGATACCCCTGACTAGTGCACCTAAACTAGAAATCGCTGAATACTATGGACAATTTGACCAATCTTTGAGGAGAAAGTGAGGTCTGCAGATGCTGGAGATCAGAGCTGAAAATGTGTTGCTGGAAAAGCGCAGCAGGTCAGGCAGCATCCAGGGAACAGGAGAATCGACGTTTCGGGCATAAGCCCGAGAAGGATTCCTGAAGAAGGGCTTATGCCCGAAACGTCGATTCTCCTGTTCCTGGATGCTGCCTGACCTGCTGCGCTTTTCCAGCAACACATTTTCAATTTGACCAATCTACCTGAACGACACAGCTTCGGATTGTGGGAGGAAACTGGAGCACCCATTAGAAGCTCACGCAGACAAGACATCAACTCCACGCAGTCACACGAGGCTGGAATCAAACCCAAGTCCCTGGTGCTGTGAGGCAGCAGTGCTAACCACTGAGCCAGAATTCATTGGAAACTCCTCACTGCCTAACGCACAGCCAAAACCACCTGTTCCAGGATGAAATTCCATTGCTTGCAGCTTGTGTGAGTAGAATATCTTCAGAAGCAAAATCACATTTTGGACAATGTCTCCTTTTTTCCTTTTGTCATGAGTTACACTAATATCTGTACAAGGTTCTTTCAACTTTAAATTGCACAGATTTTGTGTGTGTGCGTGTGTGTGTGTGTGTTGAAAGGGAAATATATTGATTCTTTATTTGCAATATCCAGCAGTTTGCCATGCATCTTTCCATCATTGTTTGAGTAACATTGCTCTGGATCATAAACGTGTTGTTTTAGCAGATTAAAAAAACTAGCCAGACTTGTTCCTAAAACTGACCCTGACCCAGTTTGAGACCGATATCATCGGCCATATCACCAACCTGGTTACATTTAACATTTGTTGTGAGCATTGGAGCAGTGGGACTATAAAAGGAAACTGTGACCCAAAAAGCCGGGGAACTATAGACTGATGAGCCTGCTGTCTGTCGTGAGTAAGTTGTTGTTGGCAAGATTGATGAAGGCAGTTTAGTAGATATTGTCTATATGGATCTCAGCAAGGTGTTCATAACATTCCGGTTGGTAGACAGATTAGTAAGTTTCAGTCACATGGGATACAGAGGAAGCTAGTCTCAATTGACTTGAAGGAAGTGGTGTATTTTTCATACTGGAGGCTTGTGAGCAGCAGTGTGCTGTAAAGTTCAGTACTGAGTTCACAACATTTCATCATTTATGTTAAGAATGTAGATGTGAATTTTGGAGGCGTAGTTAGTAAATTTTCAGATTACATCAAAAAAGTGGTGTAGTAGAATATCTCAGAGTACAAAGAGACCACAATTAGATGGGACAAAGAGGCAAGGAGTGACAGGTGAAGTTTAATTTAGATAAATACGAGGTTTTGCATTTTGGGAAGGCAAATCAGGGCAGAAGTTATACACTTAATGATAAGGTCCTGGGGAGTGTAGTGGAACAAAGGGACCTGGGGCTGCAGGTTCATTGTTCCTTGAAAGTGGAGTCGCAGGTAGACAGAGTGGTGCAGAACACATTTGGCACATTTGCCTTAATCAGTCAGAGCATTGAGTATAGGAGTTGTGATGGTATGTTGTATCTGTACAGGATGTTGGTGAGGCCACTTTAAGAATACTGCATACAACGCGATTGTCTGCAGAAAAGATTTACACAGATGTCCCAGGACTGGAGGTTTGAGCTTTCGGGAGATGTTGATTAGTTTGATGTGTTTCCCCTGAGGGGTGAGGGCTGAGGGGTGACATTATAGAGGTTTATAAAATCATCAAGGGCATGGATATTCTGAACAGCCACGTTCTGCTCCCCAGGGTAGGGGAGTCCAGAACAAGAGGGCATAGGTTGAAGGAGATAGGGCAAATGATTTAGAATGAGCCTGAAGGTAAATGTTTCACACAGAGAGTGGTGTGTGTACAGAAAGTGCTGTCAGAGGAAGTGCTGAAGGTGGTTACAATTTCACATTTAAAAAGTATCTGAAAGTGGAGAGATATTGGCCAAATGCTGGCAAATGGGACTGGATCAGATTTGATATCTGATCGGAGTGAACAGATAGGACTAACGGGTCTGTTTCTGTTCTGCATGACTCTCTGATTCTATAAGAAGGATGATGAAAAATTCTGAGAGGACCTTTCAAGTGGGAATTCTCTTCACTGGAAGTTTATCATGCCTCTATGTTCACATTGATTGAAAGCTACATTAGCTAAATATTTGACAGGGAAGTGAGTCATGGATAATGGGATACAGACACGAAACTGGAGCTGAGTCCACAACCTGATCAGTCACAATCTTAGTGTCTGGTGGGGAACGGTCAAAGTATCTAATGAGCCTGCTCCTCATTCCCATGGTCCTGTGTTATATTCAACCCCTCAAACCTGTTAGACAGGAGCAGTTGGAGGCTACTTACTCCAATAATCTGTTGCACACAGACAGATGAGACCATTCAGCCTCTCAAGACTGTCCCACACGCTTTGAGGTGATTTGGGAAATATAAATGGAAAACCCAGGCAGGGTATGAAAGAGGCCCCTCATCTCTCTTCACAGAGCTTCCCGTCTCTGCAACTTGTGCTTCATTTGTTGGTCATGTTGTTGACCCAGATTCACGGTGAATACAGCCCCCATACCTCACCCAGAGATGGCTCACAAAATCCTCTGGTCTCCCTGACTGCAACATTCAATAACAGAACATCCATGAAAATAACACCCACTAACCTTCCAATAACAGAATGTGAGAACATCAGAAACAGGGGCAGGTCGTTCACTCCCCAAACCTGCCTTGCCCTTCACTAAGATCATGGCTGTCGGTCTGAAATCCTCTTTCATACCCAATTCTTCATAGCCCTCAACTCTCGGACAGGTCAATATCCATCTACCCCGCTTCAAATACTTTCAGTCATCTAGCTCGCCGAACACTTTTGAGATGAGAAATTCTGACATTCAATACCACCTGTTTGAAGAAAACACTTGCTGCTCATATACTATGACTTATTGATATGAACAAAAGGGGTTGACACAAGGGTTCAGGTAAATATGACTGGCCCTGATATCAAAGCAGTGGTTAACTTCTGTTGACATCAAGGAGCTGAACAAAACTGAACATCATGGGAATCAGAGTAAACTGTCCAGTGTTTGGAGTCAAATATGGCACAAAGGAAGATGTTCATCATCTCAGACCTGTGTGAACTCTGTGGGAGATTCCTCTTCACAAACAGCTTCAGCTGCTTCCTCAATGTCTCCCCGCCCCCACCCTCCCCATCATAAGATCAGAAGTGGGGTTGGTCACTGAAGATTCTACAATGTTCAGAACATTTTATCCTTCATCAGCTCCTGAACTGGTCTGTGTCCATGAGCAGCAAGACCCAGACTCCATTGAGGCTTGTGCTGTTAAATGGTCTGTAACATTCATGTAACAGCACTGCCTGACACTGCACATTGCCACAGTAAAAGAAGAGTTCATTCAGCAGCTCACGCTGGTTTCACAGCAATATGAGGAAGCCATTCAGCTCATTGACAGTATTAGAGTCGAACAGGGACAGCCCATTCAGTGCCTCCAGCCCATTACTCAGGAAGGGAAGGAGTCTAGTGTGATGGGCCACACCAGAGCCCCTCGAAAATATTTGAAGGCAGTAATCTAGACACTTTTTTGTATTTTAAAGGAAATGTAAAGTGTCTGTTCCAGATGCAATGTGACTGGTCAAACTACTTGGTTTGAAACAAAACACCATTTATTTAAACACGAAAGATAAAATGAAATCAAAGAAAGAGGAATCTAGAATAACCTAATTCTATTGGCCAAGTTAACAGAATAATAGATCTAGGAACTATTACTACTGAACTGTTTCAATATAGGAAACTCCCATAAGCACAGCCCCTGGCAAAAAGGAATATTCGGATACAGATTGTCACAACCATTTCTCCAATCCAGGAATTAAAAACAGCATCAAGAGAAAATTCAAACAGAGTCGCAGCCAGGAGATAGTCGCTGAAGCTTCCAACTCTGTGGAGACCCCTACACTTTCTGATGTTACTGAGAAACCAAAACCCAGCGATCCTAATCTGTGAGAGCTGGCCATACTCATTCAGTCTTCATTAAAATAAACACAAGGCCTCCCTCGCTGTTTACTCAAGTGGTCTTAACTAGCCAGCTTAGTAACGGTCGTTCAGTCTCTCTCTTATAAGAAACCAGGACAAAAATAATCTCTTAAAGCTGCAGCATCATACAACTTGTCAGTACATCGAGCTGTCAAACAGGAAACAAGGGTAACCCAGTTAGGCTCTTGATCCTGTTCAGTCGGACGAGGAATAAGCCATTCAGTCCCCTGGGTCACTTACACAGGAACTGTAAGAGGCCATTCCCCCCTCAACGTACTTTCACAGGGACAGAATGAGGTCATTGATGCTGATTCCTGATGAATGGCTTATGGCCGAAACATCAATTCTCCTGCTCATTGGATGCTGCCTGACCTGCTGTGATTTTCCAGAAATCCACTCTCTATTCTGATTTCGAGCATTGGCAGTCCTCACTGTCTTCTAATTGATGCTCTAACATGATGAAGAAGTGGAGCAGAGGCTGCACAGATTGCTCACGTTGTTCCTCGTGGCTCCATTGTTCATGATACACGCGTGGGACTTTAAAGTGGTTTTCTAGTGTTGAGCAGGGAAGCCATATGTCTTGTGTGAAGTCTCAAGAAGGCATCTTTCATCTCCGAGAAGCCAGACTGGTGTTCTCTATGTATGGCGGAAGCTGGTGGGAATTGCTACCTGTTTCAGAATGAAGATATTGTGGCTGCTGTTGGGGATTGTGAACAACATGGCGTTCAGTACGGGTTCACACGTCGACTGCACAATAACATGGAGAGAGTTAATTTAGGCATATAAACTATTAGGAAAGTCACGTTAGACGGATGAATGGACTCTCTAAGTTCAAATAATGCTGATCTTTTTCATGTGATCTTGTTGAGTGCTTGTCCTGTGCAGTGTAATCTGTATGCCTGGGAAAAGTATGGAATTTCTCACCCTACCAATGTCTCTTTTGGAAATAAGTGATCGCTGCCACACCTCGTGTTTCAGCATCACCATTTCTTCATCTCTCACAGATCGACACATTAAACACACAGCTTCTTTACTCTGTTCTCTATTCTCATGTTACCATCATCCGTATCTGTGGTAAGGAGATCATTCCTTACAAAGGAGATCAAATCTGTACAGAGTGCTCCAAATACTCTCTCAGAAAGGCTCTACAACAGCAGGAAGATGGCTTTACTTATGTACTCGAATCATCTTACAATGAAGGACAGCATACCATTATTTGCACAGGGTTTGATTCGAACCTGTCAGCATAGACTTGTGAGTGGGAGATCCTGCTTTCCAAATTTGTTGGAGATCTTTGATGAAGTGACCAAGAAGATTGATGAGGACAGAGCGGTAGACGTAGTCTCTATGGCATGCTTGTCAGACTGGAGGCTGGGTCCATTGCTCTTTGTTATCTATGATTTGGTTGAGAATGTACAAGCCATGATCAGCAATTTGGCAGGTGACACTAAAATAAGTGGAAGCATGATCAGTAAGGAATTTTATCAGAAATCAGGTGCGGAAGTGGGCCGAGAAATGGCAAATGGAATTGAATATAAATGTGTGAGATCTTGCATTTTGGAAACAAGGTAGGAGTTTCATGGTGAATGGGAGGGCCTTATGGGGTGTAGTGGGCAGAGAGACCTTGGAGTTGAGGTGCACGGTTCTCTGAGAGTGGAGTCACAGGCCGACAGGGCAGTGCGAACGTCTTTTGGCAAACTCGTCTTCATCAGGCAGGACATTGAGTATAGAAGTTGGGAATTTATGTTGCAGTTACACAGGACTTTGGTAAAGCCGCACTTGGTGTATTGTGTTCAGTTTTGTCACCTTGTTTTAGGGAGGATGTTATGAAATTAGAAAGAGTGCAGAAGAAATTTGCAAGGACATTGCTAGGACCCAATGGTCTGAGTTATAGGGAGAAGTTGAACAAACTATGACTTTTTTCTTTAGAGTGCAAGAGACTGAGCGGGACCTTATAGAGCTCTACAAGATCATAAGGGGTATGGATAGGGTGAATGCTCTCAGCCTTTTTCCAAGATATACAGCTTCGAGGATGAGAAGGGGATCAATTTAAGGTTAGAGGGGAAGGAATAAAAGGGAACCTGAGGGGTCCACTTCTGTATACAGAGGCTGGTACGTGGATGAGCTGCCAGCAGATGTGGTTGAAGGGGGTACATTAACAACATTTCAAAAGCATTTGGATAAATATTTGGATAGGAAAGGACTGGAAGGATGTGGGCCCACTGCAGGGAAATGGGGTTAGCGTGGATGGACATTTACAAGGTAGAGTCGAAACCTCTCTGTTAATTAAAACCAAACACCCAGAAGAGCTCGCTTCACCTCGTAATCTGTTAAAATATGAGTGACACAGTCTCCTACATTCCACTATTTAAACAAAAATTAACAAATTAGTTTCTTAACTTTAATAGTGAACACTAAACAACAACTATTCACAAATGCAAGCTCCTCTTTTCTTAACTACTTACTATCTAACTCCAACTCTGTAAAAATATGCTGTTCCAACCCACATATTAAACATTACAATCTCAAGACCATCTTCAGTCTCCATCTTCCCCGATGTCTTCACTCTTCAAGCTGCTGATCCCCCTGGGTCAGTTTTCTTTACTACAAGTAGGTTTGACATGAACATGTATCTTTGATAGAGAATCTTTGAGATGGCCAGTTAGCACTCCTGCTCTACAGCAGATACTCTGTTGTTGGATGGCAGTGTCTCTCCTTCTAGTGTTAAAAATGCTGGGTTTATATATTGCCCATGATATATCTCCCATGATACTCCCCACAATATTTCTCATAAATTGATTGCTTTCCAGTTGTGCAAACAATAGTATTCAAATACCGTTGCCTTCTGGTATCCTGAACGTTATTAAACTCTTTGGTTGCATTTGAATTGCTGTCAAAACA
>NW_025210222.1:14110-18800 GCF_004010195.1 Chiloscyllium plagiosum
CAATTCCATCATCATCTTTCTGTATCAATACATCTACAAGCCCTATATCCCGAGCAGCAAACACAACTTTCAAAGCGTTTCAAAATATTTGGTGTAGCTCAACCTGATGCGGTGATTAATCCTGATTTAAAATTGTCAAATGCCTCCTGGCATTGTTCTGTCCACCTCAATTCCGTGATCTTCTTTAATAAATCCATCAGTGGTGCCAATACGCTCCTGAAGTTTGGAACAAACTTCCGATAGAATCCACTCAGTTCCAAAACTCGAAGCATCTCTTTTTTCGACGATGTTTGCGGAAATTCCTCAAAGCTCTTCGTCTTTGTGTTCCATGGAGTCAACTTTTCATGGCCAATGTAATGTCCCAAGAACGTCACCTCTGCCTTCGCGAATTCTGTTTTCTTTAAGTTTATTACCAAATTTGCTTCTTGTAATCGTACAACATGCTGTGCCAGCTGTAACATGTGAGCTTTCAATCACTTACTAAAGGTCACAACATCATACAAATAAACTGCACAATTTGTTCATCTGGCCACAACTCTGTTCCTGAGACTTAAATGTGGTTGGAGCATTATTCATTCACATGACATATTCGATAACGTTTTTATCATATCTGGTATCTTTACCAGATAGTTTAAATGACTCAACATGTTTTTTTTTTAATTCGAAAGGGTCACTAAACCTGCCTTTAAAGGGATTTCCTACCCCTGGTGGCAATACAATAAGTCATCCCCACGGGAAATCATCAAAGTTTCAGAGTTTTTATCTGCCACCTGCATCACTCTCTGCTGTGCCCTCTTCAGGTGCTGTTTAGTTAACTCACCTACTCCATCTAATCTCTCCCTCACCTTACCTACATAATCCAACTGTGAGATCTCCGACTTTGGTCTTGTCAATTTATAATTAACTAACTTCAAAGGACCTCTCACTTCATGTATGAATATTAAATCAAAGGAAGTAAACGGTGTAGATTTATATGGGACATCTGTAATGGCAAACAATATAATGGGGCACTTTTAACCCAATCATTTAGGTAATCCTGACAGTATGCTGTTAACACGGTCTTCAGTGTCTGATGCTAACTTTCCAAGGGTCCCTGGGATTCAGGATGGGCCGCATCCGATTTGAAGTGCTGTATATCTAAGCTATCCATGACTTCGTAAAACAGCTGAGCTGTAAAATGAGACCCTTGGTCTGACTGAATCTCTCTGGGTAGGCAACAGTGGGAAAAGAAAGCGACCAACCCCTCCACCTCCCTTTTTGCCTTAACACTCCGTAATGGAATTGCCTCTGGAAATCTGATTGACACATCCATTATGGTCAGCAAATATTGGTTTCCACTTTTACTTTAGAAAGGGGAGCTACACAATTTATCATAACTCACGTGAAAGGTTCTTTGAATGCAGGAATTGCCAACAAAGTTGCTGGTTTTATTACTGTCTGTGACTTACCTACCATTTGGTATGTATGACATGTAAAATAAAAACTAACCACGTCCTTGTGCATTCCAGGCCACTAGAAATGTTTCTGTACCTTAGCCTGAGTCTGTACACCTATGTGACCGCCTGCAGTTAGTTCATGTGCTACCCGTAACACTATGCTACCAGTAACACAATCTGGCGCACTTCGGTCCATTTCCATTCTGCATTAACCTGTCGTGGTCTCCATTTTAATTTTAGTATAATATCTTTAAATTAAGAACGTTTGATAATATATTCTGATTTCTTTTCTGTGTGTGTGCATGTGTGTGACGATAAATCTATTGTAAGTCTATTAGCCTTTCAGGACTAAACCTCCTCTGCCTGACCCTCTGTCTGTTCAGGTTTTGTTTCCAGCACCGTGACGTCAAACAGAGTGTCAGTTAACTCAACATCAACTCCTTTGGCCTTTTCTTTCGTTTTTCCTTCCTGCTGTAACCTATGACAGTCTGCAAAAATTCCTGCGTATTTTTCTTTTAACTTCCTAGTTCCCTAGACTTCCTTTGCCTTCTCCACCACAAGGCGTGTTTCTCCCACCTTGAATCCTGCTAAATCGTTCCCAAGAACAAACTGTATTCCTGGAACTGACACTCTGTTACACACTGTCACTGTTACTTCCCCAACCTTGATTTGACACTCCATCCTGACATTACACAAGGGAATGCTTAATTTCTGTCCCCATTCCACAAATTATCACGCTGTTGAGTACCATGTCAAGAAGAGTGAAAGTACTTCCATCTCTTACTATTAGAGACCGAGTGAAAGCGAGGACTGGCAGACGCTGGGGATCAGAGTTGGAAAGTGTGGGGCTGGAAAAGCACAGCAGGTCGGCGCCATCCAAGGGGCAGAAGAGTTGACGATTCAGACACAAGTCCTTCATCAGGAAAGTGGGAGCTAAGGGAGGGGGAAGGGGGCTGAGAAATAAATAGGAGCGTGGGGGTGGAGCTGGATGGGAGGTAGCTTGGAAAGCGATAGGTAGATGCAGGTGGGGTGTGATGGTGATAGGTCGGAGAGGTGCGTGAAGTGGATAGGTGGTAGGACAACTGGAACCATCAAACTATACAGCATCAATATCGACTTCACCAATTTCCAAATCTCCCCTCCCCAACCTCATCCCAGATCCAACCATTTAAATTAGCACCGCCCTCTTGCAGCGTCTTAATTGTCCATCTTCCTTCCCACCTATCGAGTCCACTCCACATTCCGACATATCACTATCAATCCGACCTACAACTTCCTATCGCCCTCCCAGTAACCCTCTTGCCAGCTCAGCTCCTACCCTCCTATTTATCTTTCAGCCCCCTTGTCCCCCATCCCCACCACATTTCGGACGATGGGTTTATGCCTGATATGTCGATTGTCCGGCTCTTCGCATGCTGTCTGATCTGTTGTGCTTTTCCAGTGTCCCGCTTCTCAACTTTTGGAGACTGAACAGATCCTGTATCTCGCAAAATCATTACTTCTTGGCCTTCTCCCCCTGTTCTTTCTGAGTAAACTTTATCTACAGAGGCGAATTCTTTCAGAGATCAGGCACTGCCTCCATACCCAGCCCCTGCCTAGGTTGTGCATTCTTCTGCAGCTCCTTGGTTCGACTTGGGGTCTCCTTCACCAGTTTCACTAATGTTACTGGCTTAGCCTCTTCTACACATCTTTTTTCAAAGTGTCTTCCTTCACCGCCCGGAACTGTGTGTCCCAGCTTACAGCAGTGAAAACACCTTTTTTCCCTGTGCCCTTCTTGTACCAGCGGCACTGTAATTTTATGTGTTCCACTCGATTATGGTGAGAACACGAGGCCTTTCATCACCTTTCAGCCCCCTTGGGCTTATTTTTTCACCTGTGATAAATTATTACCAGTATGCTCTATTGTTCACTTTGTAGTGTAGGATCGCCCCTCTCCCAATTTCTATCCCTCACAGGATGAAAATCCTCCCAGAAGCTACATTTCATCTCATGCACCAATGCATATTTACCGGCCATTTCTACCGCGGTTCTCACTTGTTGAAATTTCTCTTCATTCACATGAATTCTTGCCATCTCTGGAAGTGAGACATACACTCCTCTAGCAGAATAATCTCCCATCGGGCCTCACGGGTCTTAGCCATTTTTAAGGCCAGCACCTATTTATCAAAATGTCTGAGTTTAATTCTTTCAAATGCAACATAAGTCTGACTTGGTTCCATCTCTTTGTTTCCTAACCTTTGTCTATATTCTTCTAGTACCAATGCATAACCACTCAAAGTAGCTAGTTTGCCATCTGCATAATCTCTTGAACCCCCATCTGACAGCGCTGCACATACCTCACCAGCTGTGCTCACCAGCTTAGTCTGAACTAGCATTACCCACAAGTTCACTGAACGCACCATCTGCTGAGCCTTTTCTTTTCAAATGAAATAAAAACAGATTTTGACATTTTTCTCACCGAAATATGGCAATGTATTAATATAGCTGTATACGTCCCTCCGTTCTCCCTTCATCTCCATCCTGTTAATTTAACTTTCTTTTCTAATTCCCAACTTCTGAATTTCAAATTCTCTTTTTGTCCCTTTCTTTCCCTTTCCCTTTGTTCTCTCTCTGTTTCCGTGTCTTTATTCATCTTCTAACTCCAGTTGGCATGTATGCAATTTAAGTTTTTTCTAACTCTACTGCAGTTGCCTGTTTCTCTAACACATCCAAGTTCTTGAACTACTACATTACAATTTCAACTTCTCTTTTGTCCCTTTTTAAACCAAATTCCAACTTATTTGATAATTCTAAAATATGTCCTTCTGTCTTTTTAATCTTCCTTGGAAAATTTGGGAACCTCTTCAGAAATGTTAAAAGCTATTTCTCTCACTTGTAATTTAACCAATCACAAGTTAACAAAATTAAATGAATTTTCCCATCGGTTTTATTTGAAGATCTAGGTCACTAATTGCCACGTGTTGGAATTTGCTGGGAACTTTTGTATCCCATTTCTGTTTAATTCTATCCAAATCCCATATGGCAAGGCCCCAAACTGTTGTGACATCAATATCGAACCCCTCTGTTAATTGAAACCACACACCCAGAAAAGCTCACCTCACCTCGTAATCTGTTAAAAGAGTGAGAGAGAACTCCCAAATTCCACTAATAAACGAAAAATGTAAATTTGTATGTATGCAGATTAGCTCGCTGAGCTTGAAGGGTTGTTTTCAGACGTTTCGTCACGATGACTAGGTAACATCATCGGTGAGAGT
>NW_025210223.1:0-8441 GCF_004010195.1 Chiloscyllium plagiosum
GTGACATGTTGTTTTTCTGACTGCAGGCATGTGACCAGCAGAGTAGTGGGTCCACTGGTGTTTGTCATTTGGATAAATGGTTTGGATGGGAATATTGGTTTCTTGGTAAGTAAGCTTCTTGCGTGACACTGACATTGGTGGTAAAGTGGTTAGTGGAGAAGATTATATATGATACAACAAGATGAACAGTACTGCTGGGATAGTGTGCTGAAAAATAGCATATGGAGTTTAATTAGATAAATGTGAAGTGTTCCATTTTGGTGAAACAAACCAGGGCGGGACCTGGACAGTTAATGTTCGGGCCCTGGGTATTGTTGTCAGTCAGTGATCCAGGGATGCAGGTACACAGCTCTTTGAAAGTGGTGTCACAGGGAGACAGGCTGGTGAAGCAGGAGTTTGCGATGGTTACCTTCATTGGGGAGAACATTGAGAGTAGGAGTCCGGATGTCATGGTGTATCTCTTAAAGACATTGGTGAGGCTATCATAAAAACATTGTTGTTCAGTAGGAAGAACTCACCTGGTTCACTGACCTCCTTTAGTGAAGGACATCTGACATTCTAACCTGGTCTGGATGATATGTGACTCCATCCCACAGCAATATGGCTGACTCCTAGCTGCCCTCTGGATAATTACCAGTGGGGTCAAAAAATGTTCATCCAGGCAGTGACACCCTCATCCCATGAATGAATAAATAAAAATACACACATCCCTCCCTACCTCTGCAAACACCTCCAGCTGCAGCAATCCGTACTGGCTTTGTAACACCGTTCAGGCCCTGACCACTCTCTGTAACATCTCACCACCTCCTGCACCTTCGCCTCTCCCTGTTCATGTCGTGTCAATAAACCCTGACAATGATTCCCCTTCCCACAGCCCTCGCTTGCAAGCAGACCCTTTGCAATTCATTTAACATTTACTCCTGAAGCACTCTCCCACTTCAGAATTTTAAGTATTTTGTGGTGATCTTCTCAGCCTCATAATCTAGTATGATCCCTTTTGTCCTGAGTGAGGGACCAGGGGGATTTCTTGCTGAGGTTTTTACTGTTTCAATAAAATGTCCTTTTGTTGAGTGTTTTATACTGTTCCATTAAATGATTTCCATTTACAGACACATGTTTCAGTCTGTTTAGCCTGTTTACCTTGGTCAGTTCTCTCAAACTCATGTAATTGACTATTTTTGTTTCTAGTCCTGTGATTCACTTTAAAACTTTATATTTATTTAAACTGCACTTTATCACGATTTCCCGAAGGATCTCTGCAGGTGACATTACTCATTCACTAAGTTTCATTACACAGTCGCTCTGCGATAGTTATGTCCCTAGCCAGTTGAACAATGTGTTTTTCAAAGAAACACTGAAAAAAAAACAATGGAATACAGTTCGTTGGCTAAAACTGTTCTGCTGCTTGTGTCCTTGGCAAGTAGTAGCCAGAATGTACATTCAGACTGACTCTACTTCATGGTCTGTGGCCAAATGCTTTCTCTGTAATGCCTTTGTTGACAATAATTGTTTGGTTTACCCATTTTGCCTGAGTTTGCACAAGAATGTGACCGACTGATTATTTTTGTTCACCCTCTATCCATGTCTCCCTGGTGTCTAAATCTCTTTTAGTTCTGTGTCACAAATCCATCTACCTTACTGCAGCGACGTTGTTCATTCAAAAAAAAATAACTTACTCTTTCCCACAATTTCCTGTCATAAATCTATTCACTGCTGTACAGTTCTAGTTAAACTCTGTCCCATCCTGTTCTTTTTTTGCTTGTCTTCAGCCATATTCCGATGCTGCTCCCATACTTCACCTTTTGTCTTTGGATTTGGAAAGCTCCTTTCACCTGAACACTGTCCCTGCATCCTCTCTGTCAGTTGAAAGCCCTGTCCATAATCCTACCGACATGGTTGACCAGGACCCTGGTCCCAGCATGTTTCCAGTGGGGCCATCCGAAAGGATTATTTTTAAAATCAGGTATGGGATGTGGGTGTCTTTGGCTGACCAGCCTTTCTTGTCCAGTCCTAGCTGCCCTTGAGCTGAGTAACTTGCTCAGCCATTTCAGAGGGTCATTGAGAGGCAAACACTATGCTGTGGGGATGTGGTGCAGACCACGTGAGGATGGGCAGATGTCCTTCTCGAAAGGGCTAGTATTTGGGTTTTTTTGTACATCAGCAATGATCTCATACTTCCTTGTGGATTGTTAATTACTATTTTTAAAATTATTGATTACAAATTCGACCATTTTTGATGGTGGGATTCCAACCGGCCTTCCTTGAATATTAGCTGAGGGTTTGGGATATATGCTCTAGCAATAATATCATTAAGCCATCACTTCACCTGCTCACAGGTTGCTCATTCCTGACCCGTTATATCAGTGCATAATGAAGCAAAACCTGTTCTTCCAACACAGTTGTGTGATCCTGATATCTTCCAGCACTCTGTTGATATCACTTAGTATCTCGCTCTTGCTCTCGCTCTTGCTCTCGCTTTCGCTCTCTCTCTCTCTATTGCACCTACGCCAGATCCTGAGCCAACAGAATTCTCCACTCCAGAGAGACGAGGCAGCACAGGCCAGGGATGGAGACTGGGATTTTCCAGATTTCTGTGGTGGTACTCAGTGCCATTTTTAATCCTCACTGTATTCGTCTAATTTCCCATTCTGTCTATTTTTCTGTCTATTTCTCTGTCTCCTGTAGGTACTCAGAAAGGTTCAGACTCGATTAACTTACCAGCTGCTGGGTGTCTCGTCCATAATCACACTGAAGATGGTCGGTCAGCCAGAGAGACAAAGGGCAGGGAGATCTGGAGCCTTCAATAAATCCTGCAGTGAGATAAGATCTCCCACAGTGCACAGAGCAGAAAGCAATGAGACGGCTCCAAACATCGGCTAACAAGACATGACACGATACAGTATTGGAGGTGCAGCACAGTACACACACACACCACGCTCAATCACCACTCTGTAAGTTCTGTTGTACTACTCTGCAACAGTGTATCTGTGGTATTTCTTGTGCACCAGTGTCTTCAATAACTTGTAACTCCTATAACAGTTCCTATCTCTGTAACCTTGTCCTACCCCAAAAGTCCCTCCACATATTTGAAATGTACTGCATTCCAGACTACCATCCCTATCGATGTAAGTTGCTTCAGTGTCCACAACATGCCTTATCTCGGTCGTCTTCTCCTCCTCCAATAACTGGAGACAGAGTCATGCAGCACGGAAATGGTTCCTTCAATCCAACTAGTCCATGCTGACCAGAGTCCATGAACGAGTCACGTTTCCCTGTGTTTGACCCATATCCCTTCAAACCTTCTTCTCCCCATGTACTTGCCCAAATGTCTTTTACATGTTGTAATTGTACTTCTCTCTACCACTCCCCCTGGAAGCTCAATCCATTACTGCACCATCCTCTATGTAGAAAATTGTCTCCTAAAATCGCTTTTAAGTCCTTCCTCCCCCATCGCATATTTATGCCCAGTGGAACACAGAACATGACAGTGCAATGCAGGCCCTTCAGCCCTCGATTTTGCGCCAAACTCTGGAACCAATCTGCAGTCCACCGAACCAACACTATTCCAATTCGTGTCCATACAACTATCCAATGACCGTTTAAATGCCCTTAAAGTTGGCGAGTCTACCACTGTTGCAGGCAATGCATTCCATGCCCGACTATTCTGAGTAAAGAACCTCCCTCTGGCATCTGTCCCATATTAGATTACTTAGATTAGATTGGAATGCTCTGCCCAGAGGGCAGTGGAGGCCCACTCTCTGGATTCATTTAAGAAGGAGTTGGATAGAGCTCTCAAAGATAGTGGAATCAAGGGTTATGGAGATAAGGCAGGAACAGGATACTGATTAGGAATAATCAGCCATGATTATATTGAATGGTGGTGCAGGCTCGAAGGGCTGAATGGCCTACTCCTGAGCCTATTGTCTATTGTCTATTACATTACAGTGTGGAAACAGGCCCTCCAGCCCAACGACTCCACAGCGACCCACCGAAGCGCAACCCACCCATACAATTACCCCTTACCTAACACTACGGGCAATTTAGCATGGCCAATTCACCTAACCGGCACATCTTTGGACTGTGGGAGGAAACCGGAGTACCCGAGGAAACCCACGCAGACACGGGGAGAACGTGCAAACTCCACACAGTCAGTCGCCTGAGGCAGGAATTCAACCCGGGTCTCTGGTGCTGTGAGGCAGCAGTGCTAACCACTGTACCACCGTGCCACCCATGCTATTAATATTAATATCTACCTCAATGTAAAGCTATCTCCCCTCGTGGAAGGCATCGCCATCCAAGAGAAAATGCTCTCACTGTCCAACCCATCTCACCTGCTGATTATCTTATATGTCAATCTTATTAATTGACCTCAAACACATTCTTTTGAACAAAAACAGCTTAAAGTCCCTCAGCCTTTCCTCATAAGACCTTCCCTCCATACCAGGTAACTTCCTAGTAAAACTCCTCTGAATCATATCTAAAGCTGACACATCCATCCTGTAATGCTGATTTGGAGATGCCGGTGTTGGACTGGGGTGTACAAAGTTAAAAATCACACAACACCAGGTTATAGTCCAACAGGTTTAATCGGAAGCACACTAGCTTCCGGAGCGACGCTCCTCCATCAGGTGACAGCGGAGGGCTCGATCGCAACACAGAATCCACAGCAAAAAATTTCAGTGTGATGGAACCAAAACCACACATTGAAAATTTGACTGTCTGTCAAGCCTTCATTCTGCTCGAACACAGCGACAGTTTCACCCCTTCCATGTGTAAATCACAAAACCCCTTCCAAAAGTTGCATTCCGGGGCCAGCCCTCAACAATGGTGATAGCTAGGTAACACGCTGAAGGTGGACGGACAGCACGGGGGGCCAACACCTTCAGCGTGTTGTCGAGCTATCACCATTGTTGACGGCTGGCCCGGGAATGCAACTTTTGGAAGTGGTTTTGTGATTTACACATGGAAGGGGTGAAACTGTCGCTGTGTTCGACAGATGGAAGGCTTGACAGACAGTCAAATTTTCAATGTGTGGTTTCGGTTGCATCACATTGAAAATTTTTGCTGTGGATTCTGCGTTGCGATCGAGCCCTCCGCTGTCACCTGATCGAGGAGCGTCGCTCCGGAAGCTAGTGTGCTTCCGATTAAACCTGTTAGATGATAACCTGGTGTTGTGTGATTTTTAATCCTGTAATGCAGTAACCTGAACAAATATGGCCACACCCAGACTTTTGTACAGCTGCAGCATGATCTAATGGTTCTGAAACTCAATCCCTCTACCAAGACAAGCTCACACACTGAATGGTTTCTTAAAATGCTCATAAACCTGGGTGGAAACTTCTAAGGATCTATGTACATGGACATAGAGATCTCTCTGTTCATCGACACTACCAACAATCTTACCATTATCCCAGAATGCTGTGTTCCTGTTACTCTCTCCAGAGTGAATCGCCTCACCCCTTTCCACATTAAACTCCATTTGCGAACTTTCAGTCCAGCTGTGCAGCTTATCTATACCTTTCTGTAACCTATAACATCCTTCGTCACTATCCACAACTCTACCGACCTTAGTGTCTTCTGCAAATTTACTAACCCATCCTTCAATGCCCTCATTCAGGTCATTTATATAAATGACAGCAACAGTGGACACAAAACACATCCTGGAAGTACCCACCAGTAACAGAACTCCAGGATCGATATTTCCCATCAACCACTACCCACTACCCTTATTTCAGTGAGCCAATTTCTGATCCAAACTGCTAAATCACCCACAATCCCGTGCCTCCGTATTATCGGCAATCGCCTACCATGGGGAACCTTAACAAACGCCTTACTGAAATACATATACAGCATATCAACTGCTTTATCCTCATCCATCTCTTTGTTCATCTTCTTAAAGAGCTCAATAAGGTTTGTGAGGGCACGACCTACTCTTCACAAAACCGTGTTGACTATCCCTAAACAACTTAATCATCTCCAGATGATTATAAATCCTATCCCTTACAAGCCTTTCCAACACTTTACCCAGAATCAAAGTAAAGCTCGCAGGTCTATAACTACCAGGATTTCTCCACTCCCCTGCTTGGGGTGGCACGATGGCCCAGTGGTTAGCACTGCTGCCCCAGAGCACCAGAAACCCGGCTTCAATGCCTGCCTCAGCCAACTGTCTGTGTGGAGGTTGCACATTCTCTCCGTGTCTGTGTGAGTTTCCTCCAGGTGTTCCAGTTTCCTCCCACAGTCCAAAATGTGCAGGTTAGGTGAATTGGCCATGCTAAATTGCCCGTAGTGTTAGGTGAAGGGGTAACTGTATATAAACATGTTTATATGAATGTCTATAGGTTCACCCCTCAGTCTGCGATGCTCTAGGGAAAATAGCTCCTGCCTATTCAGCAACAACCCTGGAAACATCTTATTAATCTTTTCTAAACCCTTTCAAGTTTCACAACATCCTTCTGACAGCAGGGAGACTAGAATTGCACAGAGTACTCCAATTGTCTTGTAACGTAGTAATCTGAGTTCCCCAGTCTTGGTGCACAGTAAGTCCTGGAATGAACAATTTGTTTAGGATCTTAGCCATATCTCGAAGTCATGCACATCGACGGCTTAATTGATCTTTAATGGCCCCTACTTTGTCCCGAGTTAGTCGTTTACTCTTATTGTATCTATATTATCTAAAATCAGTTTTGGATTGTACTCATCCTTCTTTGCCGATGCGATTTCATGTCCTCTTTTTGCATTCCTGATTTCCATCCTACAGCCCCTGTGATACTAAGGGATTCCCTTGACCCAGCTGGCTATACCTGACATGTGCCCCCTTGTCCTTGACCAGACCCTCAATAGACAGCCAGTGTTTCCTAATGCTGTCAGCATTGAGCTGCACACTAACAGGAACATGCTGGCGCTGATCGCTCACTTTAACTCACTTTTAAAATATTCTCACTTGCCAGACTTCCCTTTCCCTGCAAATAGACTCCACAGTCACCTTTTGAAAGTTCCTGGCTGATACGATCAAGATTGGGCTGGCCCCATTTTATAACTTGAACCTATGGACTAGGCTTATCCTTTTCCATCGCTGTTTTCAAACTAATAGAACTGTGGTCACTTTGGCAAAATGCTTTCCCACTAACACCTCAGTCCCTTTCCCTACCTTGTTTCCCAAAGGGAGGTCAGGTTTTGCCCAATTCTGTTTTCAGGCCATTTATATATTGATTGCAAGTTTACTGGAAATCAATTACCAAATTCCTCCCTTGCAAATGCTGGAAAGTTAAAAAACATCTACCATAACAGCCCTATTATTATGATTGACATTTGAGATCTCCCGACATATTTGTTCCTCAGTTTGCCACTTGATATTAGGGATTAGTAGGACAATCAAATCGAAGTGATGACCCATTCTTATTTCTCTGTTCCACTAACATAGCTTCACTGGGTGATCCCACAGGAATATCCTCTGTAAGTACTGCTGGGATGAGTCATACAATCAAAACACATCACCACGCGTCCTCTCTTGCCTCATATTCAATGCTTCCTGTGGTCTCTCTACCTTGAAACAATGAACTGCCAGTCCTGCCCCTCCCTCAGCTGTGTTTCTGTAATAACTAATATCCCAGTTTCATGAACCAATCCATGCCCTGATTTCATCTTCCTTAGCTGTCAGGCCCCTTGCATTGAAATAAATGCAGTTTAATCATCAGTTTTCCCCCATTCCCTGCTATATTCTTGCCTGCCTTATCTCTTGAAATGGCTCTCTTTAACTTGTGTACCAGCCTCAATCTTCTTTCTGACCCTCCGACTGTTTAAGATACAACACCCTGCCAGATTATATTATATCCTCTCAAGCAGCTCCAGTAATTCGCCCCACCAGGATATGGATCCCCCTCGCGCTCACAGTTCAGGTGTCTTCCCCACCCCGTCCATCTGTGCTGACACCTTCAGGGATCTTTGGATTGTCCACTCAGGTCCCTTGTTCCTCAGCATTCCACAAGGTCCGAACACTCATTATGTCTGTCCTTCGCTTATCGTACCCCGCACAGAGTATGACCCCTCATTGATCAGAACCAAATTCTGCTCAGATTATCATCTGATCGTCATCAGACTGTAGACCATCCGCCTCACTGTGAACAACATCTTCACCTTTCATGTCATCTGCAAACCGAGTAATGATATCTTCTGCTTTCACTTCAGAGTAATTATTCCACTGAATAACCAGCGATCGTTCCTGCACAGATCCCTGTGGTACACCCGCTGGTGAAACAATTTCAAACACGAAAAAGATTATCCACCAATTTTGTATCCAAATTACCAACTTGTCTTGGATCCCATAGGCTCTTTCCTATTGGACCAGCCTTCCATGTGGGAACTTGTCAAAGGCCTTAATGACTCCATGTAACCCACATCATCTGCACTGCCCCCTTCGGTATTTTTAGACACCATTTCAAAAA
>NW_025210223.1:8652-10320 GCF_004010195.1 Chiloscyllium plagiosum
TCCCATAGCAGCCTGGGATACATTCATTGGGCACTGGGGAGTTCTCCACCTTTTTATGCCTGTGAAAATATTTAGTACCTCCTTCTTATTGATCTTAACATGTTATAGAACCTCACCTTCCCGTCTGAAATCCCCGGCTACAATGTCTTTCTCCTGCGTGAAGACAGATGGGAAGTATTCATTGAAGACCTCACCTACTTCCTCTGGCTCCATGCACAGATTGTTTCTTTGGTTTCTAATAGGCCTCACCCTTTCCTCAGTTACCCTTTTATTCTATCTATACTGACAAATAACCTTGTGGCTTTAATTGATAGTATCTGACAAGGATATTTCTTAGCCATTTCTAAGGACCCCGTTGCACTCCCTATCCTTGTGAATGGCTTCACCTGGTTTTATTGCACTGTGTTTTCTTCATCAAACTCACGATATCGCTTGATCTGTATTCGCTGGACTTGCTGCCTTTACTATTCCCTCTTCATGAACACAATGGGATGGGGTGAAATGAGTATCAGGCATTAGGTAAGAAGTTAAAAAGCAGGACCTCAAGGGCAGTGATCTCTAGATTACTCCTAGTGCCACATGCCCCAGTGAGGATAGACATAGAAAGATAGGCCGGGTGGATGTATGCCTGAGGAGCTGTAGGAGGGGGCAGGGTTTTCTCTTCTGGGGTAGAAGTGACCTGTATAAGGGGGGGGGGAATGGGTTAGGCTTGAACCAGAGGAGCACCAGTATTATTGCAGGGAGATTTACTCGTGTTACCCTGGAAGGTTTAAATTAGTTTGGCAGGAGGTTGGGACTCTGACTAAGAGAGGGAACATCGAAAAGTCAGCGGAAAATACATTAGCCATCGAGAGCAACTTTCCTACTCAGAATGTCCAGGGGCACAGACGAGGGAGGGAAAAGACTTCAGGTTTAAAGTTCATTTATTTCAATGCATGAGGCTTGACTGGTGAGGTAGATGAGCTCAGAGGATGGATTGGCTCTGGGGACTGGGATATTATAGCCATAACTGAAACATGGCTGAGAGAAGGTCCGGACTGTCAGCTCTGTGTTCCAGGATAAAGAAACGACAGGCGTGACAGAAGGACAAGTAAGTGAGGAGGGGAGTTGTCCTTTTGATAAGGGAGGACATAACAACAGTGATTAGAAAGGATATTCTTAAAGAGTCATCAAATGAGGCCACATGTTTAGAATTTAGAAACAAAACAGGGGTGGTCAATCTGTTGGGATGGTATTATAGACCCCCAAAAAGCCAGCAGGTACTAGAGGAGCAGATGTGTAGAGAGACTGGAGATACCTGTCGGAATAATAGAGTAGTATTGGTTGGAGAATTTAATTTTCCCAGTATTGACTGAGCCACCCAGAGAGTAAAATACCCGGACGGAGTGCAGTTTGTCAAATGTTTCCAAGAAAGTTTCCTAAAGCAAGTTGTAGCTTAAACAAGGCCTAACTCTACTCAGGCGGGTGCAACCCTGGACGTCCCCTCAGAAAACGTGGTCGGGCAAGTGACTGAAGTGTCAGTCAGAGAGCACTTTGGGTCCAGTGACCACAACTGTCTTAGTTTTAACATAGTTATGGAAAAAGATCAAACAGGTCCACAGATTAAGGTGTGAAACTGGAGCAGGGCCAGGCTTGGGGCCATTAGGCAGGATCTAGCAGACATCGATT
>NW_025210223.1:10495-18805 GCF_004010195.1 Chiloscyllium plagiosum
CTACAGGCGGGACAGAAGGACAAGTAAGTGAGGAGGGGAGTTGTCCTTTTGATAAGGGAGGACATAACAACAGTGATTAGGGAGGATATTCTTGAAGAGTCATCAAATGAGGCCACATGTTTAGAACTTAGAAACAAAACAGGGGTGGTCACTCTGTTGGGATTGTATTATGGACTCCCAAATAGCCAGCAGGTACTAGAGGAGCAGATGTGTAGAGAGATTGGAGATACCTGTCGGAATAATAGAGTAGTATTGGTTCGAGATTTTAATTTTCCCAGTATTGACTGGACCACCCAGAGAGTAAAAGGCCCGTACTGAGTGCAATTTGTCAAATGTGTCCAAGAACGTTTCCTAAATCAAGATGCAACTCTAACTAGGCATAACTCTAGTCAGGCGGGTGCAAGACTCAGAAAACGAGGTCAGGCAAGTGACTGAAGTGTCAGTCGGAGAGCACTTTGGGTCCAGTGACCACAACTGTCTTAGTTTTAACATAGTTATGGAAAAAGATCAGACAGGTCCACAGATTAAGGTGTGAAACTGGAGTAGGGCCAGGTTTGGGGCTATGAGGCAGGATCTAGCAGAGGTCGATTGGGTGAATTAAAAATAAAACAAAACCAGGTTATACTCCAACATGTTTATCTCAAAGCACCAGCTTTCAATGCGCAGGTGATCATCCTAAAAGATGAAAACTTAAACTAAATGTGTTTAGTATTACATTCCATGACACTGCAATCCTGTTGCTATAAATTCTGTGCCTTATGATTGTGCTCCACAACCACCTGATGAAGCAGCAAACCAAAACCAATCGCTCCCAAACAAACTTGTCGGACTGGAAGCTGGTGTTGTGTGATTTTTAACTTTGCCCGTCCCAGTCACCACCAGCTCCTCCACATCATGCTACCGTCAACTGGGTGAGTCTGTTTGAAGGAAAAGGAATGACCGGCAAATGGGAGCCTTTTAAAAGTGTGATGCTAAAAATCCAGGGCACATTTGACTCTGTTGGAGTGAAGGGAAAAGCTGGCAGGTTTAGGGATTCGTGGTTTATGAGGGGTATTGAAGTTCCGGTCTAGGAAATGAAGATGGTATACATTGGATTTAAGCTTTCCGAATCTACCTTACCTAGCTCACCAGACTGATTGACACAATCAATCTGTGAAGACCCTACAATCCTCTCAGGTCCATGGTATACATTGGATTCAGCTTTCCGAATCTACCTTACCTACCTCACCAGACTGATTGACACAATCAATCTGTGAAGACCCTACAATCCTCTCAGGTCCCTGCAGCATTCCGATCTGTAGAACCAGCTCCAATGCCTGTGACTCTCCCAATCCAGCTCCTATAAGATTCCCTATCTGTGTGACATCCAACCGTCGCCAGCACACACCCTGCCAATACAAGCTCCTCCAGTCTCTCTATCTATCCACCCATCTCTATAACCTTCTCCAGCTCTTACAACCCTATCTGTGTAAACGTCACCCTCCCGTCCAACCCTTCCCACTTTGACCAAATTGTAAGAGATTATTAATGCTCCCTTATCTGTGAAACTGTCTCCAACCAAAATTGCTCGTTATCTCCTGAAAAATCTGTCCGATTCCACATCCTCCATGTTGAAATAACCTGCACAGCCTTCCTGTATCTATAAAATCTACTGTCATGACTACCCTCCATATGTCTGTATGTTCTTCCAGTCTGTACAAACGTCTTTACCTCTGTCATCTGCTCCGTTCCCTAAGCACTCCCTGTCTGTGTAAATCTCCCCAACCTAACAACATCCTTATCCCTGTAAAGTGATCCATCCTCCCAACTTGCCCATCTCCATGAAACCCCAGTAGGCCCTCTAGCTCTCCACATTTCTGTAGCACCCTGTGGCTTTATCGCCTTCCCTTCCTGTGAAATCACCTCCAGTCCCCACAACCCTCCCAGTCTGGGTCATCTGCTCCAGATCAGACCATTGCTGTCTCTGTAGGCTCCGACAATCCTCGCGACCCTTCCTATTTGTGTCTCTTCCTTCAGACCCCATTCTCTCCAGCTTTCTTAAATCTCTTCCTGCCGTTGTACCCCTCCCTATTTAGAACATGGAACAGTACAGAACAGTGCAGGCACTTCAGCCCGCGATGTTGTGCTAATCTTCTGTCCTACTCTAACCTATGAAGGTTTTCTGCAGAATCCTCCAGTTTTAAACCCGCCCTATTTGGTAAATTCCTCCAGTCCCTACAACACTCAAACTGTGAAACTTCTTCAAGTCCCTCCAATTCTCCTTAGTTCTCTGACCTCCTTTATGAGCATCAACCCTCAAAATTACCGAAGCCTCTTTTAGTCACTGCAATGTTCCTAATAGCTGCAAAACCCTCCAGTTCTGATATCTCTCTCTTTCTCCATACCATCCACCTTGTTCCAGTGCCTTTCTGGGGAACACCGCAGAGGATGGAAGATTTGTAGAGTCCAGTCCATGGGCTGCCAAACCTGGAGAGTGGTACTAATGTAAGAAGGGACGTGGATCCTGCAGGAGGTTAGAGGTAGCATGATTCATAGAACCTGCAGGATGGGATCGAGAATGGGTTGTGGAACCTGAAGAATGTTACAATTTGAACCACAGATCTTTTTTGACTGGACCATTGGACTGATCGTAATGTCCTAATTCTGGACATCTTTACACAGAATTTCTGGGCACAGTTTCAGATTCCCAGGCTGGGAGATGTGAGTTCAGATGTGAATCTATTTACTCATTCTGTCTGTGTGCCTGACACTGACCTGTTGCGGCTCTGGTACACAGCACTCTCCGTGCATCTGGTAACCTCCAGATTTATGTAACTGGCAGAGCTCACCTCATCGAAGCCTTCATTTGGAATGTTCTGTATTTTAATATTTTTATGTGGCAGTTGCATGAGATGCAGGATTGGGAAGTTTCCATTTTGATAAAATGAAAGTTTTACCTTTAACCCTGACCCATGCAATGGAATTTTGTTTTTTTCTGTTGTTTTCTGCAGACTGTCACTCAGAGGATTGTGTAACCAGGGAATCTGAGTGCAGATGGTCTTTGCATGGGAGAGTGTGTATTTACCAGTTTATGTCAGCTAGGAGAATTTATAGCTGTGTAAAAACCTCACCGAACCGTTAGGGGGTGAGTGCACTGGGCCCTGAGCACCATTAACTGGGAAACCTCATGCTGTTTGTATGTGGGGATTGGCACCAGACTGGGTGAGAGCAGTTCCCTGAGTAAATAACAGGTATGGAGCTTGGGATCCTCCTGCTGTGTTTGACCTTGTGCCATATCGTTACTTCCCTCTCATGAGTGAGCGTGTCATGTTCTCCAGTCCTGACAGTGTCCACTCCTGTAAACCCTTCCAGCTGTTGAACACTCCCTTCTCTCTCACGCTGTCCAGCCCTTCCAACCTGGCCTTAGTCTCGTATTTCCTGCAGCCCCAAACGACCTTTCTCTTTGTTATTGCATTGCCTTGCTTTGAGCTGTATGGAAGTAGGTTTGGGCCACTGAGAAATATGATAACGCCCCCATTCTCCATTTTGGTCAAACATTTCTGCTTGTTTGTCTCTCTCCCATAAGGGGAAGTGGGCATCGTTTCAGCATCCACCCTGCCCATTTTCCTGAGGATCCGTACATTTTAATGAGGACAACTGTCCTCCTGATGACCGTCAGTGACACAGCACTGAAGTGACATGTTTATGTTCCTCTATTCTCTGCGACTGTTTCCTTTTGCTCTACCCTTCCCTCATTCTAAAACCTCCCTCAGTCTGGACAGTGCTCCAAACCAATAAGTCCTGAGAATGCTCCAACCTCCCTATCTCTGTAAACTCCTCACACTCCTACAATCCTCCTTGTGTGTATGAACCCCTCCAGCTTCTACAGTCCAATCAAATTATTGCATCTCCTACAGCCCTCACCATCTCTGTATCCTCCAGTCACTACATTTCTCCATGCCTCTGTACAACACTCCAGCCCCTTCAAATCTGTCAATATCTGCAAAGTCCTGCAGTTCCACAAAACAGCCATCAACATGGAACCTCCACCAGAGACCACTACCCTATATATCTCTGTAATCCCCTGCTGTTCTCTCTATCTATGTTCCCAGCTTCAGTCCTGACAACCCAACTTCCATGTACAACATCATCAAGTCCCTGTAATCCTCCCAATTGGTGCAACCTCCACCAGACCTTACAACACTGCCATGGTCTCTGACTGCTTGCAGTAATTTCAAACTTCCGGAATTGTATAACATCTCATTTCTCCATGCGCCTCTCTATCATGATGAGCTGCTCCAAACCTTACAAACTTTCCTGCCTGTGTATACCATTAAGTTGATACATCACTTCTCATTCCTGTAATGTCCTGCACACCCTACAATCCTCCCTGTTTTTGTGAGTTCTGCCAACCACAAGTACTCTCCCTATCTGTGTAAATGTCTCTAGTCACTCCAACCCCTTTACTGTGTAGCCCGCACCAGACCCTAAATCCATCGCTATGTGTGTAACCTTCTTGAGGTCTATATCCTCCAACTTGCTGAAACCTGCTCTCAACGTTGCAACCCCCATTATTTTGTAACATTAATTAGTCTGTAAAACCATCCCTATCAGTGTGTTCTCCTCCACTGTGTATCACAAAATCATGAAGGGTGTAGACAAAGTGGATAGAGACAAGTTTTTTCCCAGGGTGAAGGAGAAATGTAGTGACTGTTTTGAGGCCATTATATTCACCTTTCTATCTGTAAACAGCTCCACACACGCTGCAGCCTATCCTTTGCTCATAAGCGACTCAAGTCTCTCTCAACCCTTTCTATGACTGTAACCTTCTCCAGTCTCAACACACCTCCCTATCCCTATCATATTTTCGTACATGCACAACACTCACGCTCACTGAAATATCTTCCAGTGCTTAAAACCAGCTCTCCCTCTAATTTTCTCCAGTCCATAACTCCCTCCCTATCCCTGGAACATTGTCTAGTCCATACAACACTCCCTAACTCTTTCAAATTCTACAGTCCGCAACTTACTCCCTATCCCTGTAACATTCTCCAGTCCATATTATCCACCCTATGCCTGTAACATTCTCCTATGCATACCATCTTTATTGTCCGTTTAATATTCTGGAGACCATACCAATTTCCTATCCCTGTAATATTCTCCAGTCCATACCATCATCCCTATCCCTCTTAACTGTTGTTAAATGTACCACATCCTCGTATCCTGTGAATGACTCTACACCCTGCTCAACGTAATCCCTATAATGAGCCACAATTCGACACAAATTCCTATCTGGAATCTATTCAAATCGGCTCTATTCTGTAATTTCCTCCAAACAATAAACCTTATCTCCTGCGAACTTTCTCTAGCACCTGTAACTATCCTTCACCCTGTCCAGCCCCCAAACGTCTCTCTAACTTTGTGACCTCTCTCCATCCCTCAAAGACCCACTTTCAGCAAAACGCACCCTGCATTTGCAACAGGCAGATGGAATGACAGCATTACGTGTAGTGAACAGATATGATCGAACTATGATGATGGAGACGTGGCTGCCGAATAACCATGGATAGGATGTGATTATTGAAGGGTTTCAGCAGCATCAGCAAAACGCCACTCAAGGTCCAGTTGTTAGGTAAGGATACAGTCAGTGCATCAGTGAGACAGCCAGTTTAATCTGGGAGAGTCACTTTGGGTGGAGGTGAGAAATAGCAAGGGAGACCTGGAAGATCAAACCACAATCCATGAAATCCATGGTGGTTAATAAGTTGGATACAACATTTTCTTGGTGATAGTAAACAGAGGAATGTGGAGCAGTGAATTTCGGGTTGGAGGTCTGTAGCCAATGGAGTTTCACAAGGAGCAGTGCTGCGATTTCTGTTTGTAATTTACCTCTGTGATTAAGATGAAAAGCTCAGCAGTTTGATAAGGGATTTTGCAGATGATGTTTGGAAAGGCATGTAACGTTTAGGGGAAGTTAGGTGAATTAAAGATAGTGAAGAAGATTGTTAAAGATTGCAGCAGTGGAACTACTGGAACTCTGGGCACAGAAATGGCAAACCGAATTTGATCGGGACAAGTGTGAAGTAATGCATTTATGAAGTCAAATGGAAGCGGGAACAACACTAATTGGAAACATTGATAAACATTGATAAACAGATGACCTTGGATGCAAATCCGTAGCTCCCTTAAAATAAAATCACAGCAGGATGTGGTGGTAAAGGAGGAGTGTGGTATGCTTCCTTTCATTGGTCACAGTATTGAGTTCAGACGTTTGCATGTCATGTTGTGACTGATTGAAACTTCATTCGGCCATATCTGGAATTTTGCATGTAGTTCTCATCGCCACACTAGAGGAAGGATGTGGAGACTTTGGGCAGGGTGTAACAGGGGGTTACCAGAATGTTGCCTGGATGAGAATGTGTTCACTATAAGGAGTTTGGACATAGTTAGATTATTTTGCGTGAGTATCGGAGGCTGAGGGGTGACCTGGTACAGTTATATAGCATTAGGAAAGAGGTGAATAGTGTGGATAGTTGGAATTCTTCTTCCAATGTAGAAATATCAAATACTAGGGCGCATCGGTTTAAGGTGAGAGTGAGAAATTTTAAGTGAGATGAATGAAGCTGGTTTTCTGTACAGAGAGGGTGGAAGCTGCTCAGGAGGTGGGAGAGGTGGCAGTGAGAGTAAAGTTATGAAGTGGCATTTAGACAGAAACATCAACAGGCAGAGAATAGAGGGATATGGGTCATGTGCAGGCAGATGAGATTAGTTCAGAAAGCAACATGGTCAGCACAGCCATGGTGGGCCGGAGGGCCTATTACTCTGCTGTACTGTTCTCGTTTCTAACTTCACGGCATCCACCCTGTCAAAGCCCCTCAGAGTCCTAGATGTTTCATTCAATTTCTCTCCCATTCTTCAAAACCCCAATGTGTTCAAGGTCAATCTACTCCACCTCTTCTCATTGGAAAATCCCGCCATCTCCAGGATCAGCCGAGTGAAACTTCCCTGGCCTGCCTCCAACACAAGAATGTCTTTCCTTAGGGCACTCATACTGTTCATTATAATCTTGGTGTGGTCTGACTTGTACCTTGCATCGTTTTAGCAAGACCTCCCTATTTTTAGACTCCATTCCCTTTGTAATAAATGGCAGCATTTGATTTGTAATAAATGGCAGCACAGTTTCTCTATGACCATTTTCAGATTGATTCACAAGGATTCCCAAAACCCTTTGTGCAGTCAGTCTGAAACCAAACGGTGTTAACCTGACAGTAAGTCGGGAACATGCTGGAGAGTATTGTGAAGGATACAGCAATAAACAATAAATGGACACTTAGAAACAATGGGCAACACGTGATTTTACAAAAGGGGAATATTTTTAACGCCGTTGGATTGGCGTGACAATGAATGGCAGAATAGATAAGGGTGGGGGAGGCAAGTAGCGGTAGGGGGATATTTTAACTTTCAGAAGCATTTTGACAAGTTTATTGAACCCAGGTCACTGGCGCTGTGAGGCAACAGTGCTAACCACTGTGCCGCCGTGCCGCCCACGAAGCATTTTGACAAGTTTCAACAAGGGCTAAATTATAACGACGGAGAGAATAGGGCCCCTGAAAGGTCAATGAGGCGGTCTGTGTGGAATCACTGCTGATGGGAAAGATCTGAAACAAATAGTTTGCTTCAGGATTTATTATGCAGAAAGACATGGAAGCTCGGGAATTTTGGACAATACATAATGATGTCTTGAACAAAGTTCACATTGGAGAATAGGAGGTGCTGGATGTCTTAAAATGCAAAAAAATTCATAAAACCATGGGATATGATCAGATGTATCCCAGCGCCTTGTGAGAAGCTAGGGAGGAAATTACAAGGCTCTTCGCAGAGACATTTTTATCATCGACAGCCACTACAGACTCGTGAGACTGATGGCGGAGGTGGGTAAGTCGATGGAGGAAATTTTGAGAGAAAGGACAATGGAAGTAGACAAGTGACAGATCAAAGCAGAGCAGTACACGATGTCCACATGAACTTTAGCAAGGCATTTGACAAGGTTCTGCATGGCAGACTGGTTAGTAAGTTGAGATCACACATAACCAGGGAGCGCTCACCAACTGGATACAAAACAGATTGACTGTAGGAGACAGAACATGTTCATTGAGGGTTGCTGCTCAAACTGCAGGCCTATGACCAATGGTGTGCCATGGGGTTCGGTGCTGGGTCACTGTTGTGCATCATTTATATAAATGGTTTGGATGAGAATAGAGGAATCATGGTTAGCAAGTTTGTGAGTGACACTGAAATTGATGGAATAGTGGACAGCAAAGAGGGTTATCT
>NW_025210224.1:0-1621 GCF_004010195.1 Chiloscyllium plagiosum
AATGTCCAAATCAACAGCAGTTTGTAGTTTTATTATCATGCTTATAATTTCATAAAAATACTATTGAGAACTTTAGATATCAGGCCAGAGATGGAGATATTCGGTCAGGTGACCAAAAGCATTGCCAAAAAGCGGGTTTTGAGGGATGTCTTAAAGGTAGAAAGCAGACTTGTGAGGTTTTTTCTGCAAATTCCAGACCATGTTGCTTTAGTAACTGTAAATCAGCTACACAGTTGAAGTAATGAATGAACAAATCTTTGGGAGTCTCGAAGAAAATGGGTTGAGACCTCGACAAAGGATGTGTGGTGCAGGGAGTTAGGGATGATAACAGCCAGGAATCAAATCAAGAATGAGAATTTTAAATTGTTGTTGCTTATGAATAGGAGACTTCTGAATGATGAACATGTTTGGGGAGAAGTGAGCACGTGGGCGATAGAACTTTCATTTTTTTTCTTGAGATTACAGGGAGGCCAGGAGTGTGTTTGGATAATTCAGTCTGGAATTAACACACGATGGATGAGAGTTTCAGTATATGAGCTGAGATAAGGGTGGAACCAGCTAGAATTAGTGATCTTGGAGTGGGACTGGGCTGTCACTCTCACCTCACCTCTGGGATTCAGCTGGTTGTCAGGTTGTGAATCAGACGGTAACACAATGGGGAGCTGAGTGGTCCTCTTGGAGCCTAAAATGACTGTCGCTCAGCTGGCTGTTGCTGAGCAGCTTCTGCTTGATAGCCCTGTTGATGACTACTTCCATCACTTTACTGCTGATCGAGTGTGGACTGACAGAGGGAAATTGCCTGAGTTGGATTTGCCCTGTGTTTTTGTGTTGATCATGCCTGGGCAATGTTCCACATTGTCGGTCGTTGCCAGTGCTGGAGCGGTACGTAGTTTGGTGGGTGGCAAGTTCTGGAGCACAAGCTATCACGACAAACCCATGAGATTACAGATTGTGCTGGAGTACAGTTCTGCTGCTGTTGTTATCCCACAGTGACTCAGAGATATCCAGTTTGAGTTCCTACATCTGTCCCATTTAGCACGGTGATGGTACAACTCAGCACAATGGAGGTTTTTCTCAACTTTAAGGTGAGGCTTTGTCTCCAAAAAGACTGTGGGATGGTCGCTCTTACCGATACTGTCATGGACAGATGCATTTGCAGCTGGCAGATTCATACTGATAAGATCTCGTTTGTTTTTCCCTCTTGCTGGTTCCGTTATCACCTGCTGCAAACCCAGTTGAGCAGCTATATCCTTGAGGACCCAACCAGCTCAGTCAGTAATCCTGCTGCTGAGCTACTGTTGGTAGAGGACATTGAAATCCTGTACCCAGAGCAGGCTTCGCACCATTTTATTGCCTCCGTGCTTCCTCCAAGTGTTATTCAACATGGAGGATCACTGATTCATCAGCTGTGGGAGCACGGTACGTGGTAATCAGCAGGAGCCATGAGACTTCCTGGTGTCCATGAGTACTCCCAGGGCAAATGGTTCCTGTGTGTACACTACTGTGCCATCACCTCTGCCTGGTCTGTCCTGCTGGTGGGACAGGACATATCCAGAGATTTCAGGAGAAAGTGAAGACTGCAGATGCTGGAGATCAGAGTCAAGAGTCTGGTGCTCGAAAA
>NW_025210224.1:1901-3197 GCF_004010195.1 Chiloscyllium plagiosum
TCTGCCGAGCTGGGATGCGAGCAAGGACTTCAGTTGTACATTTTAATATTCTGGATAAAAGTTAAATACATTAGGTTTGTTCAATCATTTTAAATATCACTATCCCTGGTTTTGTTTCTTTGTCAAACACTGTCCATCATCCTGTCTCCTTCATCCTTCCCTCCAACAACAAGAGTAAGGAGCACATTGAGTTTCTCTGTCACTAAGACTGAGACAATCCGATCTGCTGCTTCCCTCCCTCCCACTATCCCACCAAGACAAACTGCCTCACATGGTGTTCCTGATTTTTGTCCTAAACTTACATCTTTCTCCAGTCTCTTGTCAAGCCTTATCAGAGCTCACCTTGATCTTTTACGAGTCTCGCTAAACTACAGACATTCCAATTCTGTTTCTTCCTCATCACTCCCCCTCGCCAATTCACAGGTATTGTTCCTTGTTCTGTCTGTCTGTCTGTCTTTTCTGGTTATGTTCTTCTCATCCATTCTCCAGAAAAAAAACTAACATTTGACCTCACCATCATTTGTAAATCCTGCGCCATCTCCACTCTCCCTTTCCTTTCTGAATTCTTGTATTTGGTGTCCCTCAAGGATCTATCCTTGGTCCCTCCTGTTTCTCACCTACGCACTGATGGAGGTGACATTGTCCAAAAGCACAGTGTGAGGTTTCACATGTACACTGACGATGCCCAGCTCTCCCTCCGCACCATCCCTCTCCATTGCTCCACTGTTACTCAGTTACCAAACTGCTTATCACGTTCCCACTACTCGATTAGCTGCAATTTCCTCCAAAGAAACATTGTTACGGTTAAACCCATTGCCGTCAGTTGCTATTACAAATTCCTTTCCCTTACTGCTGAGTGCCTCCCTCTCACTGGGTGCAGTCTGAGATAGAACTAGACTTCACAACATTGCTGTCATATCTGTAACCCCAAGGTGACCTTCTGATCAGACATCTACGTAATCACAAACACCAGGAATTCCAAACTCTCAAATGTTGCTTGTCTCCACCTCACCCCAGCTCCATTGCTACTGAAACCCCTTACCCGTGTCGGTGTTACCTTAAACTTGATGAATCTGAAATGAACCCTTGATTCGTGACTGACCCAGAATCTGCTGCTTTCAGTGTTTCCTGCACAATTACCCTGGTCCCTTTGTGGTGCAGCTTTCTACAGTTTCCACCATTTAAATAGCACTCTGTTCTTTTATTATCCCCTCCAAAATGACCAACTTCCCATTTTCCCAAATTATACTCCATCTGGCAACTTGTTGCACCCTTCTCCTGTGCATCTCTCTCTCT